>NW_019728501.1:1623914-1668663 GCF_002891405.2 Cryptotermes secundus | reverse complement strand
GAAGGGAAGAGTTGAGGGAGGTAGGCCGAGGCCCCCGGGGGCTGTAGTCCCGTGGGGGGGGGGGGGTTCTGTTTTCTTTTCCCCCAAAAGCACCAAGAGACGTCAACATCCGCCTCTCGTTTGATGATTTCCAAAATGAAGACTTCCTTTCACGATTTCTGATTTTTCGCATTATAACTTTAGCCACGGAAGAACCGAAGAACTATTTTAATAGGTCACTCACACCCTCAGCATGCGTGAAGTCAATCGTAATGAATGGAGGTGTGTATCCACACTCCAGCCCGCTTACTACTGCGTCATCACCGTAGTGGCCGTAGGTCTCAAAAACCAAAAGACCTGAAACCAAGGTCGATGGCCTGGTTAGTGGCTTGATGTTGTAGGTTGTCCTATTTGTCTGTCTGTGTACCCCAAACCCTGTCTGTCTACTCACTTGACTGACTGCATATATACCTGCCTACCTACAGAGTGAATGTAAAGGAAACAGCGAGTATACCGTCTGCGAGCAACTTCAGTTGGAAGGGATCTAATCACAGACTGGGTGTCAACTAACTGTCCAGAATTCCCAATTGGAGGATAAAATGTTTTTTTTTTTGTATCTTCGCTTTCAAACTTTCAGCCATTAATTTTCATTCAAATCACGAACTAAATGTTCTATGTTATTATCCATAAATCGTCTTAAAACATCAACTGGTTTGCTGGTATCTTTCTTGGTGAATATAACCATTTTGTACCATCATGTCTTCATTAAACATCATATATATCACAATTAAATATA
Organism: Cryptotermes secundus; assembly: GCF_002891405.2. Taxonomy (NCBI): domain Eukaryota; kingdom Metazoa; phylum Arthropoda; class Insecta; order Blattodea; family Kalotermitidae; genus Cryptotermes; species Cryptotermes secundus. Next base: position 1,667,888 of record NW_019728501.1, on the reverse strand, counting down.
ATATATACGGAATTAAACATTCAACATTATAACATTGAGTAACTCCTTCATTTTCCGTTGCATGATGAAAATTTTCAGATAAAATTTGCGTGATTTCAAGGATGGCATATTGCGCATGAAACAGATTATTTAAATCGTGCGTTTTTCACGAGATATCAATGTCAGCTTCACTTCTTAAAATAGAACTTCAATTTCAATCTCCCGCAAAAGTTGTAGAGCAAGATGAATATGAATCCAGCGACCATAAATTCAGTTCCATTCCGATGAACTCATCGTGTGACATCTTGACTCAAAAGTGCAAGAGTGAGCTGCCCTCGGCGATGCAGCTTTCCTAACCCGGAGTAGCTACAGACGCAGCGGCTCGCTCCTGTACTCGAGTCGCGATATCATACGAAAGGACAGTTGGAATCGTATTCAATTTATTGTCGCTGGATTCGTACTGATATGCCCTAAAACCTGTGTTGGAATGAAAAATGAAGTTTTATTTTTAGAGAGGTGAAGTTGACCTTCGGATCTCACGCCGAAGAAAATGAAATAACAAAATGACAGTATTTCCTCTCTGAATGATGTAAAGAAATTGACATTATGACTGACTGCATCAACTATTGGCCCGTAAAAAAACGTGTCAAGTCACTGTATTTATTTTTTGCATAATGAATTAATTAGTGTGATGGTACAATAAAACTCGTGGTTCTAACAATGAATACGCCTTTCGGAACGAATGAGGAAATAAATGTATTATTTGCCGTTTTCTGTATATCATTGGACTTTTTTCTTTTGCAAATATTATAAATCGCTTTAAACATTCAGAATGAGGCTATTTTCTTAACGATAATCACATTACATACAACATATTGTACAAACTCATAAAACGTTTCCTTGAATTCTTGCTGAAAACAGGTCTACATCCAACAGAAAGTGCTTCAGGAAGAAGCCGCACACCCTGGCGAATACGTAAGGCTCATTCAAATGAATCGGCCTGTAAGAAAGTGCCAAGCATTCCATACAGACACTCTTGTACAAACCATTCTTGTTTACAACAGAACGCTGCAGCCGAATGGAACGCATTTTGTGCTTTGTTGCTGTGTTCTGAACTTAGGCTACAGGAATAACGTCCGGAAGAGAAACACATCTACCAAGGAGTCATGGCAAATGTTGAGAACGCTTGCTGTTGCAGACTTAATTATAAATCGGAACAACCCAGTGGCATGGCTGGAGGAGGTTCATTTAAGGAAGTTGTCGGTCGAGATTCGACGAGGAGGCTTCCAAAATACAAACCATTCTCCCGAAACTTATAATATTGTCACGTATTGGACGTTTGTGTGACTTATAAAATGGGTTTTGGATTTTATGATCATATTTATTGGACTTTTATACAACTTGTTACAACATTTCACTATCTTCGACTGGACACTCTCGACTTTTGACCACACTACGCTAATCCACTATTCCATAGGAACTCCGACAGTCAAGTCAAGTCAAAGTCACACTGCGACTGACTGTCAGTCCTTCAGTAAGTCTTGGTCTCGACCCCTATCTGGGACTCATGACCAGATATTTATTACTCTTCGACAGTTACGGTCTTATTTTTGTGGGGCGCCCTCTCTGACAAGAGGACGGGTCTGTATTTTGTATTTGCTGTTGATCCTTGCCAGTGCAGCCTTTCCCGGGTCCGAGTCCCTTGGGACTCGCAACCATATTTTACAGACTTCCCTTTTCGTCGCCTCCTTCGACTCGCAGGGTCACGGTGGAGGTATTCGACCCCGCCTACACACGGGGAAACTCCTGCAGCCAAGTCCAAGTCCAAGTCACATTGCGACTGACGATCAATCAGAGTCACTCACTGCTATATAGACTCAGCGTGAACTTCATAGAAAACACGTCTACTGTTGTCGTGTACTTTTGTAGGCTTTACCTATCAACGGGCTGTTAACTCAGAATTGTTCTTCGCGGGAAGGTGTTTATCGAACTGTTGCCTAACAATGGATACATGCGTCACAATAACAATAGGACCATCTTTTTAATACATAAAGTCCAGTTTTAGGCACTAAACATCCTGCCACAGTATGAATCAGCATCTGAACAGAAGGAAATATTGACAGAGACCCTGCAACATCCCACTTCTCGATACTCTGGTGATATTTCTAGCGCAAAACTTGGGTCAACTTCTTCGTATTCGTTCAATCAGTAGACGTGAACCACTTTCATGAACTTGTAAGTATACGGAATAAGATTGCCTAACTTCATGGAGCACGTTTCGTATATAGAAGACAGCAGTCGCTCGGATAGTCGAGATATCAAAGATTTATCGTATTGGAGATAATTTCAATGACCTGAATTATACGACAATGAAATTACTGTCTCATAAGCACTTCGTATTCCCCGACAGTATGGGTGAGAGTATCATTTTTAATGCATTGGCTGGGCTTCCTTGCTTGACTCCCCATGTTCCGCATACAAGTCTCTGTCATCCAGCCAACTCTTTCATTGTAAACACAGTGGCTGTGGACCTGCAGTAAAAATAAAATTTGGCACTACTTTGGCCCAGACAAAACAAAATTCTTACTACTTCACGACTAACAAGAAGTGCGACTTGCGATCAGGAAGGGGGGGGGGGGGGAGAGCTACAAGTGGAGACATAGGACTGGTTCAGTAAGTCTTCTTAAAAAAATGGTGAGCAACCTCTTCTTGCACAACGGCCAATTTAAAAAGCTCAAAAACCTACCTGGGCTGCAAGCCAAATTATAATCACAGAATTGGTATTTTGCTGACTGTATTTTTAACGCTACATTTAAAGCAAACAGTAAGTGAATTAAGTAGTTACTATAGGATTCTGACGATGGTGTATAACACACTGATATATTGGGTTTTTGGACTTTATCCATCGTCCTGGTTTTTAAGATAACAAATAAAAACACGACGTTTCGGAAACTGGATCTGTTTCCGTCCTCAGGTGAAGGAAAAGGGAAACACCTATTCTGTTGGGTCCGTTAGAAAGAGTGACAGTGATTGAGGCTAGCTCTTTCTAACGGACCCAACAGAATAGGTGTTTCCCTTTTCCTTCACCTGAGGACGGAAACAGATCCAGTTTCCGAAACGTCGTGTTTTTATTTGTTATCTTAAAAACCAGGACGATGGATAAAGTCCAAAAACCCAATATATCAGAGTAAGTGAATTCATAATGAAAAACACCTTCAAGGAAGTGTTCCATTGATATTCTCCCTGTCCAGTAACATCTCCTTTTCCGGATATACCTTCTGGTTGATAGTCTATTGTTTCTTCCCCCACAGTGAAAATCTCCCATTGGAATACGAATTTGTTCCACGTTTTCATCATATCCCACGATCTGTTTCTGTAGTCTGAAATTCTATCCGAAATAGTCCATCATGTATCTATAATTTCTCTTTATTTTCTTCGCTCCTCTTTTCATCTCGGGCTACGGACATAAAAAAAATAATTTCAGCAACTCTAATTCTTTCTCAGTTATTCCAATTTATTATCGAAAGTTTCTAACTGTAAGTTTACGGACAAGGAAGCGTGCCACAGAAGTATGATAAGGAGAGATTTGACCTCAAGAAGTTAGGGTATGTGCAATTTACTCAAGCAAGTTTTCAACTGCGCAGAACTTGGATTCTAACGTGGACATGGAAAGGGCTGGGGATAATATAAAAAATATCATAACTCCAAAGACAAAAATAATACCGTCCATTGTGACTACTTAAGTTTTATCATTTGAAGACTCATCACCCTTACATGTTTCGATCCCTACGGATCATCCTCAGAGGGCATCAAATGATAAAATTTAAATAGTCACATCAGACGGTATTATTTTTGTCTTTGTAATTGTTAATGTGACGGACCAGAATAAAACAAATCAAATTTATCATAATTCCGTCTAAACAGACTGCAGGTAACTGCGAGTAAAGCAAAATAAAGAATGTTTTGACGAAGAATGGTCAAATTCTTACATAAAAATAAGGAGCCTAATTCCAATGGTCACAGAATCCGAGTCAAAGGAATGGGAAAAATCTGAACAACGTAGGATGCGTAACTAGTAGACATTTTGGAAAAGAATGGAATGTTTTGAAGACAAGCAGTACAGAAATATTGAGCTTTGTATACAGATTTCAATTAATTTAAGAACACTGATCGCTCTAGAATTCACTTACAAAGATTATCTAGCATTGACCTCCTTGCAGAATGTAACACTATTTTGAATAAATATAAGATAAATATAAGGAGGATGAGGTGGGCAGGTCATGTAGCACGAATGGGGGAGACGAGGAATGCGTATAGGATATTGGTGGGAAAGCCAGAAGGAAAGAGACCACAGGGAAGACCAAGGTGTAGGTGGGTGGACAATACTAGAATGGATCATAGAGAGATAGGATGGGATGGTATGGATTGGATAGATCTGGCTCAGGACAGGGACCAGTGGAGGGCTCTTGTGAACATGGTGATGAACCTTCGGGTTCCATAAAATGCTTGGAAATTCTTGAGTAGCTGCAGAATTGGTGGCTCCTCCAGAAGGGCTCAGCTCCATGAGTAAGTAAGTAAGTAAGAAATAAGATTTACTTCCATCAGCTCGTATATAAATATTCTTATCTCGTCATCAGAATAATGATAAGAATCACAATATGAAGATACAAAATGTACGTTACTGTTTTCTGGAATGTAACGCCGTGTGATCTGCTGGATATTTACCATGAAAAGTATATCAAATACGTGCTGAACAGCTAAGACAGGCCGGATGAGTCCAGTCCACACTCTCTTTTCCTTTAAGATCCATATTAATATTATCCTACTGCCTAAACCAGGTACTCCTAATGCTCCCTTTCCTTTGCATCTCCTACCAAAATTTGTATGCACTTCTCTCCCATATTACATGCATCGCCACTTGTCTTACTCGACTTAATAATTTTAATAATGTTTGTCGAGGAACACACATTATGAAGCTTCCCACTATGGTCTTTTGGTCTTTTACTAATTGATCCTTCTTGTCCGAATATTTTCCTCAGTACCCTCAGTCTATGTTCTTCCTTGAGTGAAAGAGACAAAATTTCACACCCATACAAATCTACAGGAAAATATGAAGTATTTTAATCTTTACGCTTTTAGATAACACGCGATAAAAGAAAGTCACGGACTCTGTATAACATTTCCGAACAAGCTGATTATTTATATTCGTGAGATGTTAGCTCTCCAAGCTCGATGACAGCCCCTTGTCGGTTTTCCTCGACTGCTTACCTAATATCTTCGCAGACATCCTCTGTATCTGCGGATAATTTCCTCAATTTGCGATCTAAGGATGCGCCGTGACAATAGACTAATAATAACTATCTAATATCCGTAGCCTCACAACAAAGGTTGTGATGTAAGCTACATGAAACAAGTAAACTGTGCGCGAAGCAGTCAGCAATTGCCTTTCAAGGCGCGGCGCTTCCATTCATTCGTACGTTCAGACAGTCCGAGTCCGCTGAAGGCCAGAGACCACGCCGTTTTTTACAGGGCAGTGAAAGCGAGACAGGTCTAGGAAGGAGCACTACTAGACAGCCTAAAGTACTGTTGAGGAAGGAACTCTCCACGTACCTCCCTCACCTAGGCTGTTCTTGCTGTCAAAAAGCGCAAACGTCTCGGAAAAAAAATCCCACATACCTGGTTCCAATGTCTTCTGTCCGCGTTTCTTTCTATTGAAAACTCATGAAAGATTGCCGGATAGTCCCTTAGTATTCGTACATCGACCCTCCATATATATTGGTCGTTGTTAAGGGGTCGTGGTGAGGGATTGGGGATGTTCGCCATTTTAACCCCCGTCTAGACGTAGAACCCACAAGGAGGGGGTTGATTTTATCTGTCTTTTCAGCAAACCGTCTTGTTGTCTCGTTGGTACATGAAGTGTTCCTGTCTGCACAGAGTATAGGCACTTTCGCTTTACAGGTGAGTCAGTGGCAACAATAACCCGTTAATATGTAATTAGTACCTGGAGACCGAAGCCCCGATGAATCCGATTTATGGCAATTAGTTAATATTTATTAAGTCGCTTGAAATGACGGAAGTTATCTGATTCATTTTAGAAGGTTAATTCTTATTTGATGTCTGTGAATGCCTACAATGTGTGCAGCTTCATATCCATACCTTCCTCATGTGGTGTTTAGACAAAGTGGCGTATTTACTTTTTCAGTTCTGTTGTAGTTTTCAAATAACGTATGCTAGGACAGTACGTACAGTTTGTTTTCATAAAAAAGGTGAAGTTTCCCCTGTGCTTAACTAATTAAGCACTGCTCCATGAAGGCGTGTGAAGGAGTGAATGTATAGATCCACATTTTCTTGGCCTCTGCACTAGTTGGAGGTGAGTGGTCAGCTTCACGCCCCGGCCGCTTTACCACCGGTGAAAGAGTTCCCGGTACCCATTGGATAGGAGACTGGGTGGCCCCCAAAGCCGGTCTGGACGACATGGAGAAGAGAAAATACTTGACCCTACCGGGACTGGAAATCCGATCCCTCGGTCGTCCAGCCCGTAGCCAGTCGCTATACCGACTGCGCTAAACCGGCTCTTAGTTTTGTTTCCATATTAGACCTTTTTGACAATCCATCTATATGCGATTTATGGAGACTGGTGATTTTCAGGCAGTGGTTTAAGAAATGGTTCATTTTAGGAATAGACCCTGTAGAAAACGATGAATATGTTATTTAATATTCTAGAAATTCTGTCGGCCGGGTTCAAAAAAACCAAAGAGAAGCCGTAGAATAAGTGACTTCAAAGATCGAAATCTGGTTTAGAAATGTGAATCAAGCGAGCGTGGTAACAAATATCGTTCCAACATAACATTCGGTAAATTCCAGCGCGATGAGATTCATAAGGTTGTAACCCTAAAAAGCGTTAGAAGTACTGGGAAGAACTCACGAGCCGACTTCCTTTAAGTAACTTATTTACATCTATACAGACAAGCTGGAAGAAATAATTACATATTTATATTGTATTTCTGTAGACTATTTCCATTAGGACAGAGTCGCTCTACCTGACAATTGCGAAACAAGATCTCAAAGATTGGCGCGCATCATCATATTTGTAAGTTAGAACTTACGTAGAAACTGTTCGTACAAAATTATATGCATTATAAAATATGTCTTCACACTGAATCTCACCATCCCAATTTTAATAACTGATTAATTATTATTATTATTACCATCAAGTTGAATGCAAAACGTGCATATTCTCATGATGCTACTTTGTACTGCAAGGGGTATTATGAAGTTGTTCATGGCACTACATTAAATGTCTCTAGTGATGAGCCCACCTCAGAAATGTGCGCGGTCACCAATCAATATTATGAATGGAAGGGAACTATCTACTCGAAAGCCAGATTGCCTCCACTTACAGGACGTAAATATCAAGTTTAATGAAAATCAGTCTATTTCTCCAGAAGTTGTTCTTACTCGTATTAGGATAAGAGAGGAAGGAGCATAGACGGACATAAAGATGAGCATGAATACATCATAAACATACAAGAATATTAAATTTATCTTATTCAGGATAGAACACATGTGAACACGACAAAGAACCTTCGGATTTGATAAAAAGCGAGAGTTTCCTGATCATCTGAGTAACATCAGCTTCTCGTGAACTCTTCTCCACAGACTTAGCTATAAGTTAGATTGATATAAATGCATAATTGGGAATAAAATTTTGGAAGCTGGGCTCCCACTTATCTATATGGAGTTAGCAACAGCAGGCTGTCTGGGCGTTCACTTGGAAACTTGAATCGATAGACTATGTTGATAATAATAACGGTATTGCGTCTGTGCGTGTTGGTCGTAAAATGTGACAGCACACAGAAACAAGCGACATCCGATAGTAGACAGTGTAAATACACTCATGTTATTTTCTACACGACACTGGGAAACTTTAAGTGGCTTACGTGGAACTTCAAGGTGGTCTTCATAAATCTGTCTAAGAGGGAAGTGATTTGAACTTCACACTTACAAGCAACGCGAAAAATTATTATTATTATTATTATTATTATTATTATTATTATTATTATTATTATTATTATAATTATTATAATATCAGTATAGTTACATGGATTAGGCGCAACGACCCATTCCGTCCCCAATACAATAGCCTTTCGTCAATCGATTTCGTTTTCACCACTCTCCTGCGCCATGATTCAACTTTTTCTTTAGGTACGTACCTTTTTTTTTCCAGCATGAGACTGTCGAAATTTTCGTGGCGAATAAATGCACTAAAATCCTCATAAACAACGCGGCTGATCATNTACTAACCCTTTTCTTGACATTTCTTTTAACATTATGGGAGTTACTTCGTCAATGCCCGGTGCTTTTCTTGGGTTTAGGAGTGCTATTTCATTTTGCACTTCTTTTACTGTAAAGAATTTTATTTCTGGTGTAATGCTGATATTTACAGATATTTGATTCTCTATTTCTTTATCGGTATGGTCATCATATGGTGTAAAAACTGTAGCAAGATATTCAGCGAACATGGCTGCTTTTTCTTCATCACTTCTTGCCCACAATGTTTGCGGCGCCATTTCATTTCTTACAGGATGTATCTGTGTCTTGGGTTTTTTTAAATGTTTGATGGGTTTCCAGATGGTATTATCATATCTGTTAAGGCTGGTTACATATTCAGAGAAGGATCTTTCTCTTTCCTCTTTAATTTTACATTTAAGCCTGTTACTTATATGGTTATATGTTGTTTTATCTATTGGTGCTTGACTCCTATGCCACCTTGCTCTTGCTCTTCTTTTCTCAGCTATGAGTTTCTTAATTTCAATTGGGAGATTCCTTGTGTTATTTAGGAAGGTGATCTTAGGTGTAGCATCTTGGGTTGCCTGTTTTATAGTGTTGATTAGAGAGGTTAGTGCGCTGTCGATTTCCATTGGGCCTCCTTTCAACATGGTTTAACTATTTATTTCTGCAGTCTGAAATCATGCCTGCATTGTCATTAATCTTGCTATTATTTTCGCCCTGTCTTTCATCTCGTACTGCAATTCCTGCTGCTGATACGATCGCGAAGTAAAGAAAAAGAGGCCTTATTTGGGGACCATACCTGTTCGTCTGTCTGTGACCTCGTGTCAGTGCCTTTATTGTAGGACAGATTTTTGTAAAACCCAGTTTGGGAGATTGTAACTAAACTCGAAGGGGCAATTTCGACTTACTTCTCTCCAGTAACACCTGGCTTACATACGGCTATATATGAACCTTTCCATGCAGACGCACCAACCGTTCCAGAGATACGGTTGAAATTCGATACGAGGGACTTCCACGAAATATTTTTTAGCATTTCCGGCTTTCAGCTATACTGATCCATAATAAAGCCTGTTTTACGCAAGGCCATAAACGGTCTCCTCCATGCAACCCATAAACCGTGTCACAGATTTTGCTGAAATGTAATACTGAAGACTTCCACAAGCACTCACAGTTGTCATCTATTTCCAAGTCATAGAAATAGTGATCCGCGGTAAAACCTAGTTTGTATAAGGTCGTAAATGGAAACCCTTCCACATATTTTGCTGTAACTTTTATGTGCTGCATTTTGTAGTACAATCTTTCTAATTTAATTAATATGTATTAACGTCCTAATTATTTAAATACATACTTAACGGGTGAGAAGATTATATGCATTACAGCGACTCATAGGTGTTAGTGAAATTTAGATACATGTGTGTTTTGTCCTTATTGTTGTGTTTTGTTCCTTATTGTTGTTTTGTCCTTATTGTTGTGTTTTGTGTATTGTGTTTTGTTTGAACGTGTTGTCACTTAGTGTAATGTGTGTTACTTGTCTGTTGTGTCCTATTGTGTACTACTGCCACCGGGCTAAAACCCAATTGCAGTATAATAAATAATGTAAAAATATGGATTATTTTTATGTAATCTCGTATTATGAAACTATATTCATAAATGATGCGGAAAACGTACAGTATAACTAATCACTGCTACATCAGAAAGCTTAGTATAAAGCAGTGGACTGGAGACTTGTCAAGTTACAACTAAAAATATTAAATTTATATCTGCGAAAGAAAAAACTTACGAAATCCCCTTGTAGACAGCATTGATGCCCCTACAACTTCAGTGACATTGTAATTTATGTTGGGTATTTCTTCTTCTACTTTCTTAAAAGTCTGACCTCCAGGAAAGAAAGTTATAAGAACTTATGTAAATGCTACGAGTATGTAAGATTTTACGTAAATGCTGTTTACGCACAGCCTTCTATTTTTATTTATTTTAAATAAGAGTTGGTGCTAGTGGGCGGATTACAGAGCCACTTAACTGTTTATTTATTCTGATATTACCGGTTAATTCGTATATACGGTAAACCCTCATTGTAATAGACCTGGATATAAAGCATTTCGGATATATGGGACAAAACCTGGCTGTGTGCAATTGCGAATTTTTACAGATGTGGAGGCACTAAAGTTTTGTAGTTAGAGAACTATTTAAAATGAAAAATAAACCCAATACAGAAACCTTTATGTACTCAAATTTTGTGTTTCTGTGTTTGTTCCGTGTATTGGCTATGTATGCTGTGATGTACTTCCGTGAATACACCTTCACTCGATTTTAGCGGACACTCTGTCCCCATATTAGTCAGTTATAAGCAGAGTTTACTGTATTTACGATCACGAGAGATCCCCGTAACTGAATAGCTTACCTAACTGGAATCCTGTAACAATGCATGATTCTATAAAACGTTCACACTTAGCTCAGGCAACTACAAAATCATGTCTGTGGATTTTAGCAACGCTGTCTATAATAATGATTTAGGATTATTGACGTCAAGATAGGTGAGAAGAGTCGCTGGCTTCCCATCGCGGCGGCCCCGTTTCGATCCCGGGGTTTGGTCAAGTGGGATTTGTGGTGGACAAAGTGGCGCTGGGGCAGGTTTTCTCCGAGTACTTCGGTTTCCCCTGCCAATCTTCATTCCACAAATTGCGCCACAGTCACCATCACCTACCATCTGGGGCTGGTACAATAGACCAGAAGTGGCCGCAGTACAAGGGACTTAGTCCCACCCCACTAGTAATAATAAAAAAAAAAATAGGTGAGGAGAATATCTGGACCTAAGATTGAGGAAGAAAACACCAATTAACTTTTGAGTCCATGTAATGCGTAGAATTTCTTGACCAGGTGAGCGACTATTAGCTTGTCAAGAAGGACTCTGTTCCATGTAGTTAGTCATCTAAAATAAAATATTAAAGTTATCTGTCTGAAGCTTTTAGAGACTGTTACAAGGTTAGTTCTACAGTTGGCAAACCAGCGCTCAAATCATACAACTTCTATAGACTGTGTTACAAGGTTACTTCTACAGTTGGCAAACCAGCGCTCAAATCATACAACTTCTAGAGACTGTGTTACAAGGTTACTTCTACAGCTGGCAAACCAGCGCTCAAATCATACAACTTCTATAGACTGTGTTACAAGGTTACTTCTACAGTTGGCAAACCAGAGCTCAAATCGTACAACTACGGACTAGGGCGGTAGTTTCACGAAATGAAGTACCCGTACGCAAAAGGAAAACAATAAAGCTGCAACGATGCATAAATGTTAACAGAAGATACTAGAAACAACCGATCGACGAGAATGGCATTTATAGGAAAACGATAATGGAGAGTACAGGCCTGTCTCAGGTGAGCCACACAATGCGCATGTCCTACGCAGGCTATAATGCAGCTCTGAAATACGTTCTATATGAAGACATTCCTCTAGATATCGTACTGCCTGATTATTGTTTCAAGTCTTCTTCCCCACGCCAATCTTATAGATTCTGCCAGAATTGCTATTTCTTTATTTTAATAACCCTACCATTATCATATTATTAGGTCTTATAGTATCAACGCCATGTCACCTTGAATATATTAAATAAATATCCACACTCTGACATGCCTTGGCGAAAGCAACATAAATGTGAAAAAGGACACATACCGCGTTAAATCCTATTTTCATATGTCTATATCTGTTCTGTCATGTTTTGATACATTATATTGTATTTAGGCATCCTATTACACCAATATATCAGTTATTTCATACAATATATATCTCCGTCACTAATGCAACAAAAGATTATGATCACTTTAATTCTGTATTCACGACAAGTTTCGGCCATACATGGCCATCATCAGGTGTCTGTCGCTATGCTAAACTGTTGTTCTGTATTGCAGATCACAACTGCAGTACAGAACAACAGCATTACTATACACACTTGATGACGACCATGTATGGCCGAAACTTGTCGTGAATAAAGAATTAAAGTGACTATAATCTTTTGTTGCATTAGTGACGGAAATATATATTGTATGAAATAATTTGACACTTTATACTAACCATCTTCATTATTCCGCAAAGTTAATGTATGTATATGACCAAGCTGCATAAACACCTACTACATATATTTAAAGAATTAATTTTTGTTTTAAATTTTAACATGGAAAGGGTAAGATTTGAATGGAAAGCTTTTAGGATGTCACTTGGTCATTAATAATAATTAATGACAGCATGATGAAACTCATTAATTTTCGTTTCTGAGAGCGATGAATTATTTATTGCTCGATCCAAGTTTTATAAAACTACAGATAAAAAGGTAAAGTTGGCTTAGAGCCTAAATATCACGACATGAAGGCGTATAGGCAGCGTGGAGGTAAATCGTCACACATTTTCACCTCGGCACAAGAGCAGAAAGCGTTACGTTCTTTCAGTTTTACTTCTGGGAGGGGGGGGGGGCGGAAGTTCCCCGTATGCCTTGAACTAGAGACTGGATGAGTATGACAGCCGGTCAGGTTTAGTAGCAAGGAGAATCTGTTCCTGTCGGAAATCGAACCCCCAGTTATTCTGTTCATAACCACTTTGTTGACTGAGTTATCCTGGCTCCTCTCGATTTACTGTATCTATACCAAGAAGAGCGCCTCGGCGGGACAAGCTTTGCTATCGTGGTCAGAGGCAAAACTACTCGTACTGAAGTTTTCGCGATGTTTCAGATATCAGAATGCTATCAAAACCGTGGACGTTCGTTTCTTCTCCCAGCCAACTTACCATTTCTTAGTAAAAAAAAAGTAAAGGTATTCCTGCAACAGGCCTTGGAGACCCATAGGGTTGTCAGATGTTGAGGTTCCCACATTTTCTAGACAGCCGGCTCACATATGTCGGTAAGGTTGTCAGCATTACGCGCCGACCGCCCTTTAATCCCAAGAATATTCCTGGTACTCATTTCTTCTAGAGGCTGAGTCGACCTCAGGGCCATAGTACGGCTGGAAGGATTAGGTCAATTGAAAAAATCCAGTGACCTCATTGCGACTTGAACCCGCGACCTTCAGGCTTGTAGCATAGTGCCTCAACCAACTACGCTACTGTGTGCCCCTACCATTTCTTATCAAGCTCAAAATAATTTCGGTATTATATGACTTCCACAGTGGATCAATGTTGTTAAATAAACTGTCATTCAATTAGTGTGACTTTCTACACCAAATTGTAAGAACCTTGCTACACGTTACTTCTGAGAAGATAAATACTTACTAGCAGTTCGATCCAGGCTTATATTGTTTAAAGACCCTGTTTCTGCAGCAGAGTTTTCGCAGCGCTGGATGAAATATAAAAATGGCCTTGAATGATAACTTGACAAGTGAAGAAAGAAGTCTTTTGGGATTTGGCACCGTGTATATGTGGTGTTAACCGACGTTTCGGAGGAACGTATCGCCTCCATCTTCAGGGTAGAAGGAAAAATATAAGAAATCCGCAAGCGAAGAGACCGTGAGAACCGGTAAAAGCAGACTGTCTTATATTTTTTCTTCTACCCTGAAGATGGAGGCGATACGTTCCTCCGAAACGTCGGTTAGCACCACATATACACGGTGCCAAATCCCAGAAGACTGCTTTTTTCATAGTCACCGCCGTGAAAGCCTCAAATCTTACAACTGGACAAGTATTTTGAAACAGTCATTAGTAGGTAACTTGAAGTTACTATTCCCATTTCGTCCGGAGCGTAAGGAAAATCGCTAAAATCCAACTCAAAATAATCAATAGACTGACGGGGATTTGAACAAAGTACTTTATAAATAAAGGTATATAATGTTACAGCTACAGAAGCTTATGTAATTTCTAGAAGAATATAGATAATTCTTTCTTTACGACTTCAAGCAAACTTTGAAGCCCATTCTTACTCGTGGTTGTTATAAAAATTCGTCACAAAAACTGATCAAGCACAAGTGTATTTTGACACCGAGTGTGAAAACCTGCAGAAACTTATACTTTCGAACTTTCGAATGTTCCTATAATGGAGATACTTTAGGATGTACATATGCCTATGTGTTTTATACATATATTTTAACAATGTGTGGATCATTCATACAGGGGACTTGGCACTGAACACCCTCTATCAAGAGGGGTTGTATTGCATCCTGGGCTTTTCTGAAGATCCTGCTAGGATAAGATGTTACAAGACCTGTTCGGGTTGTACAGCAGTGGTTCTCAAACTCTGTGAGACCGCGGCCCGGTACAATTGATGCCAGGGCCCGGCGGCTGAGAAACACTGTTCTGCAATTCTTCTTCAATCTGTCCAGTTCATAACCGGAAACTTCGCAGGCTACTGTTCGTATAGTTACCCTCCATGCACCGCCACATAGCTTACGCGTTTAGTCGCTGGCTTCTCACCGCGGCGACCCGGCTTCGAACCCGGGTCTGGTCATTTAGGATTTGTGGTGGACAAAGTGGCACTAGGGAAGGTTTTCTCCGAGTACTTCGGTTTCCCTTGCCAATCTTCATTTAACCAACTGATCCACAATCATCATCATCTATCATCTGGGGCCGGTACAATAGGCCAGTAGTGGCCGCAGTACCAAGTCTAAACCAGCTAATAATAAATAACAAAAATATACCCTCCATGCAGACCGCAGAGACTCTCCGCGTACCTTCCTTCCACAGGAGTGACAAGGTTCTTTTAATCCCTATCTATGGAACTGCCTTTCAGTGATATATTCTGTAATCATTTCTCAGCGTTCATGTGTTGGTGGCTTTCAGTGTAAGCCTACATATAGAATGAGCTCCTAGAAACTTCAGTGTAACCCTATAGGCCTATCGAAAACATACAAATGGGGAATCACTGAATCACTCGACCCGGCTGTACGTATTGCTCAAACTAAAGTTGTATCGGCCGGTCACGGTAGCCGAGCGGTCTAAGGTATGTACTGTCATTGCTCGCTTGGAAACCGGGATCGTGGGTTCAAATCCCACTCACGGCATGAATGTTTAGTTTATGTGTGTGCGATTTTCTGTGTTTGTGTACAGGTAGAGGCCTTGGGACGAGCTGATCACACGCCCAAGGAGTCTTACCGAATGTGTAAGATCTAGAAAAACCGAAGTGAACGGAGTTCATGGAGGTAGGCCTAGACCCACTGGGGCTGTAGTGCCAAGGAAAAAAAAAATGTATCGGGCAGAAAAGAGATTGAAAGAAATTTATTTGTATATTAATTAACTGTTACAGAAAATTAATGAAATAGAACGGGGCAGTACAAGTGAGCCACGCGTATTTTCTGCATCACCAACTCTTGCTTCTCTTGGCGCGTTGCAAATAGGCAAGTTCTTCGCTCTTACGGGACATAATAAAGAACTTCATAATGAATACGCTTCATCACATACCTAAAAGGTTAACGAAAGGAGAGGGGATGAGATTGTTGGAGCATGCTTCACATATAAGAAAAATGTGAAATTCATATAAAATTTTTATCGGGAATTCTGAAGAGAAGGGACGATTTGCAAAATCTAGTAGCATTTGGCGGAATATATTACAGGAAAGAGCAGGGGTAGCGTAGTCGGTATAGCGACTAGCTACGGGCTGGACGACCAGGTGGTTGGAGTTTGAATCCCAGTAGGGTCAAGAAATCTCTCTTCTCCACGTCATCCAGACCGGCTCTGGGGTTCACCCAACCTCCTATCCAATGGGTACTGGGGGTTCTTTCCCCGACGATAAAGTGGCCGGGGTGTGAAGCTAACCACTCACCTCCAACTAGTGACGAGGTCAAGAAAACGTGGGTCTATACATCCACATTCCCATACGCCTTCATGGCGTAGTGCTTAATTAGTTAAGCACAGGGATAACTTTGCCTTACCTCTACCTCTGTGTCATGTATGTATGATGCCTTAAATTACTAGCCACGACTCCGTTTACTAGTAAGACAAGCAAAATCATACAACTTTGTAAAACTCTTCTGAAACGTACGACTCGAATCGAAACCTGTATAGGACCTCTTTCACAGGTGTTCCCCGAAAATAATTATATGCTTATTTGTATTTGTCACCCATATCAAGGAGTGGCACAGAATTTGTTTCATGGCTAGGTGTGCCGCCAATGGGATGGGTATTACCCTGCTCTTCTGTCGTTATTTCACCGCGTCAGGGAGGAAGCGATCGCGCTCCATTCAAGACTGGAACCAGTTACGTTCTTCTCTTTCTCTCTCGTCTCTAATATATGGTCTGGATTTTCTCTTAATACAACCAAATGAAATACATTCAAGCAGGTCTTCATTTAATCGGCATGACAGTTTTCGTGTGCGCTGTGTCCACTCTACAATTCGAAATATACACGTAGGAACCGGATTTGCTTATAAGAAATACATAGTACTGTCCCTGACATTTTTTATAAATTATAAACCTACACATGGGGGAGAAGAGGAATGCTTATAGGATATTAGTGGGAAAGCCCGAAGGAATGAGACCACTGGGAAGACCAAGGGGTAGGTGGGTGGACAATATTAAAATGGATATTAGAGAGACAGGATGGGACGGTATGGACTGTATTCATCTGACTCAGGGTAGGAACTGGTGATGGGCTCTTGTGAACGCGATAATGAACCTCTGGGTTCCATAAAATGCAGGGAAATTCTTGAGTAGCTGCAGAATTGGCGGCTCCTCAAGAAGGGATCAGCTCCATGAGTATATGTATAAACCTATACATTTTCTCATTAACATGAGACGCAGTGACGTACCGAGGAAAGTAATAGGAGTTCATCTTCAAAAACCGTGAGAGGACTAAATGGACGGTTTAAAATATCTACACGAGTAATAGCAAAAAGTAAGCTGCTTTCAGTTTCACGCTTCCTTCGCACAAAACCCCAACAGCATTCATTATTACGATACTACAGAATGAAGTTTCACCTACAGAGATTACGTGATATCGAATCAGATGGAATACTATGTAAGATTTGAGGCTTTCACGGCGGTGACTATGAAGAAAGCAGTCTTCTGGGATTTGGCACCGTGTATATGTGGTGTTAACCGACGTTTCGGAGGAACGTATCGCCTCCATCTTCAGGGTTGAAGAAGTATAGGTAAATCTGCAAGCGACAACACCGTGAGACACGGTCAAGTCTGCTTGACCGTGTCTCACGGTGTTGTCGCTTGCAGATTTACCTATACTTCTTCAACCCTGAAGATGGAGGCGATACGTTCCTCCGAAACGTCGGTTAACACCACATATACACGGTGCCAAATCCCAGAAGACTGCTTTCTTCAGATGGAATACTGACTGTAAATGACGAGCAGAGGAAGGGGTTGATAGTGACCTATTTCATGATATTACCACAGAATTCGTCTGAAGAGACAGGAAAATTGCGTACAACCTTATCATAATAGGTGACAACCTTAATCCAGCACAGCTTCTGACGGGAACACAACTTTCGAGCGTTGCCGCTACAAGAACCTACTGTCCAGAAATAATAAACCATGTTTTCAATATATAATATTGTGGCATGTAGACCCGTTGCTAGGCAACGACCGCGAAATACGTGATTATATAACAGCCGTTGATAAGCATCGGTTTCACAAACAAACATGTTTTTCGCGGCAACACTTGCACTGCAACAGCGGAGCAATGTCTTCTGTTTACTGAGTGATGCTGAACGTGCAACATATGCAGGAAAAGGGTCACGCTTCTTTCCTATAAAACGTCCTTTTTCTGTATTTAATGCACACAGAAGCCTGTAGTTCCACTTGAAGAGAGTTCAGAGCGAAGACCCAGAGAATAGATGCTGAAATTTACCTTAAGGAAATCATCCATTTGCCATAACCCATTCACTCAGTTTCACAGTATGTTTCAAGTATATACTCGTACTTCTATACTCGCCGATGATCTCGGTTAACTTTCTGGCGGCAAATGGGAGGGAGCATTTCTGGACCGCTAGTCTGAACCTCTAATAGACTGAAGTTTACTGTCCTGAATGAGTGTTGTTTCCAGCTAACTTCATATGTTGCTTAAGTTCAGTTAAACAATTTTCGCGATTTTAAAAATTGATACTCCTCTTTTGGGTGGAGCCGGAATAGCTCAGTCGGTATAGCGACTGGCTACGAACTGGAGGACGGAGGAGTCGGAGTTCGAGTACCAGTGGGGCAAGAATTTTCACTTCTCAATGTCGTCCAGATCATCTCTTGGGTCCACACAACCTCCTACACAATGGGTACCGGGGTTTCTTTCCTCGGGGGTAAAGCGGCCGAAGCGTGAAGCTGACCACTCACCTCCAAACAGTGCCGAAGTCAAGAAAATGTGGAACTATACATCCACTCCCCCATACGCCTTCATGGCGTAGTGCTTAATTAGTTGACAGCTTTACCTTTACTCCTTTTTTGGAATACACAGTCTAATACGATTCGCTAAAACGATAACACGTGAAACACCGCATGTGATGTCCGTCCTGCTGAGAACCACTCGTCATCATTGTAAGATGATGTCTTCTATTATTGCTGTACAAAGCATTTGTAAATGTGTTTTCTAAAAATATCTTTCCTTCTATACTGACTTAGGCAGAAATCTCGCCCGACTACCAACGTGGAGTACACTGCTTAATTTTATTTTTTCTGTCTTTTTTCCCCGTCATAAGGCACGTTCATTTTAGTTATTACTCATTTCAGTGAAATTAATATTCACTATAATAGCTGATTAAATGTACACCACATGACATCTGAATCTGTTATAAATTATATTTATTTATAACTTCTCAGGCCATCATATCTGTAATTAATTGGAAAATAATTTGCGTTCATCCAGTTTTTGCTTACATAAGAACTTTCAAAGTCCACGCTCCTTCTCAACCCCCCCCAGGCAATATATGTAACAGACATAAATCATGTGTTGAAAAAAGTTAGATAATAACTCTTTGAACTCTAGACTTAACGAAAGTCAATTTCGCTCAAGTAGTTATATGGAGAAAAGTCTTTCTTAACAAGCTAACAGTCGCTTAGATACTCAAGAAATTCTCCGCCTATTATGGAACCCGAAAATTGATCGCTATGTTCAATTTCTCACTAGGTATCAAGAGTGACATTAATCCTGTTCATATGCGTCCTATTTCCTTAAGATTCCTTTCAATATTATTCTCAAACACGCGTTCTACATGCTTTGACCTTCTCATACTCCATGATTCGCTTACAGTAATGACTGACTGTCTGACTGAATGAATGACTGAATGTATAAGGGGTGGGCCGTAATAATCCGGCCTTTGAACTGTGATATTCAATGATCTATTGTACTTCCCCCTTTTTGATTAGTGTCACAGTAGTCACTTGGTTCCATAAAAAAGCCCGGCCCAGGTGACCGCATACTATTCGCCGAAAAGCATGATTTGTTTAAATTTCTCGTTACGTAATTATCTCCAGCCTTCTGCTACTTCCTACCTCTCAAGACAAATTATTTATCCTCAACGTCCTGTTCTGAAACACCTCCCATGCCTTAAGGTGAGACACGAAGTGAAACAGCTGTGCAAGGTAAAAGGTAAAATTGCAAGCATTTCACTTAAATTAGTAACTGGAAAGCTGATTCCGTTAGAAGCAATAGACATCGCTAAGAAACAGCTCTTAGCTTGCAGCACGTAAGCACACTGCGACACTCGTCTGCCCACTGAAGAAGGCAAAACCTCAACAAGGGTGAACACCACTGTCGGTGAAGTTGCAGTCTTGTGAAAAGCCCAAGTCTGTCAGTCTCGAAACGTTCTGCCGCTTCGAGAAGAAGAAAAGCAGTTCGCATTTCCATTTGCCCAACGCCCACACTACTAGACCCATTTCAGTTCAATTATACCACATACCACCTACCTACCACGTCCAGTTTCTCTTTCGTTCGGTGAATTTTAAGGAAAATTAAGCATAGTAACAGAAATGAGTACCAGGAATCTTTTGGGGGGTAAAGGGCGGCCGGTGAGTAAGGCTGACAACCTCACCGCCATCTGTAAGCCGACTGTCTTAGAAAATATGGGAGCCTTGACATCTCACAACCCTATGAGCCTTCACGGACTGCTACAGGGATAGTTTTACCTTTTACATCATTTTATTCCTGGCAAATAACTCAGAAACATTTTCTAATCTTCACGGGCCGCTACCATACGAAGAAGAATCGCGGCAAAATAAAATCACGTTTTCTCGCCTCTGTTTGCTGCAGACGGGATGTGACTGCACCCTATATCCTCTGTTATGAGACAAGCCTTCACTGGCTATAAGTGAGGTTCGAACGTTTCCTGTGCCATATATTCAGTCAGAATACATGTTCCAGTTTGTTCATACATGTACAGTAGAACTTGGTTATAACGTCATCAAAGGGACCTAAAAATAGTGTCGTTATNTACCCTGAAGATGGGGGCGATACGTTCCTCCGAAACGTCGGTTAACACCACATATACACGGTGCCAAATCCCAGAAGACTGCTTTCTTCATAGTCACCGCCGTGAAAGCCTCAAATCTTACATGTTCCAGTTTGTTCATACATGTATTAACAAAATATGGACAGCTCAGCAGTGATGGGTTTCAACCTGAGCTTCATTACTGGCTGGGGCAAAACTCTTCTCTTCCATCGCACTCCCAGGCTCCGAGTTCTTTCCTCAGGTTCAAGGCACGAATCTCACCATTCATCGGCACATTTCTTAGTACCGAAGTGTGTGGAGAATGCTTCTTCGTGGGGTATCTAACAGCCTCCATGTATCAGAGTTCTTCTTGAGAAACTAATAGTCGCTAAGCTACTCGGTAAATTCCTTGTATTTTATGGGACTGTGTTCAAAAGAGCTCGTCATTGGTCCATATTCTGAGTGCGATGAGATCATTCCACACTCCCACAAGCTGAATATTTAAGACCCACTTCAATATTGTAATAACATCTACAACTCTTGGACTCCTCTTTCTAAGTTTGTCTGTTGAAATACTGTGTCCATGTCTAACTTCTCCCGTGCATTCTACACGCCCAGCAAATCATCCTCCATGATTTGATCAACTTACTAATATTTAGTGGAAAGTGGGCTTAGTTAGTTAGTTATTGGAGAGAGTGGGTTTCCCCATGCACTGAGACCTGTATTGGTCCATTATGTTCCCTCTATGATTTCTACCAGTCTCTATATCCTACCGGTACTGGTGCTTACCATCAGTCCCGCCCAGCCAGCGAGACCGGCTCTACTAGCTGAGAGGTATCTATAATGCTTCCCCCATCTACCAGAGGTATTAGAGACTGCTGTTGGGCAGGAAACGTCCGTTAATTTGGCTCAGTGACCTCCTTTGGAGATATGAGGTTCTTTTACGTGCCGTAAAGCTACGACACGGGACCCACGGCTTAAAGTCCCTCCCGGAGGACTTGTTCCCTGAATTTTTCCGCCCTTAAACATTCGACGACCTCCGTCGGGTATTTGAACCCGCGTACTACGAGTCGTGAGGTGGGAACGTTACCACTAGACTACGGAGGCCTCTGAAAAGTGGGCTTAGGAAATATTATTTAGGTCCGTATTACGAAATTGTTTCCAACCTCCTGTTATTTTCTTCGTAGGTCTATATATTCTTCACATAAATCTTTGACATAATTTAACAATACTGTGACGTCACACAGCTCGAATAAGGAACGGCAGGTTCGTCTCTTTGAAACCAGGCCTACTGTCACAGCATATAACTTGTCGGAAACGTACAGTACATCTGCACAACAAGTAGACGGAGTAGAGATCACGACACTCTGAAGTTTAGAAGAATCCTTTAAATGGAATTCACATATAAGTGAGCAGAAAGAAGAAACTTAATATTTCCTAGCTAAAGGACTGTAATGGCCGGTCACAGTACCCGCGGGGTCTAAGGCATGAACTGTCTTCGCTCGCTCAGACCCTGGGATCGTGGGTTCGAATCCCAATCAAGGTATGGATATTTGGTGTGCGTATACATTTATTGTGTGTTTGTTTTGTCCTGTGTTTAGGTAGAGGCCTTGCGACGGGCTGATCACTCGCCCAAGGAGTCCTACCGTCTGGGAGAAAATGATTATGGAACTGAAGAGTAAGCCTGGGCCCTGAATGGGCTAGAAGATCCATTAAAAATGACTTTAATGAGATCAAATCATTACACCATAATTATGTTCGAAAATTTCCACCATGTGAGGTATACTTGATGTATAAAACATCTCGAGATCTGGTTCTACTCCTGTTTTCAATAGACTATTGCTACTAATTTAGAGAAGTAAGATCATGAAAAATATCTGTCAATGTAATAAGAAACAATCAAATCCAGAGACGGTGAGTATATAAAATATTACCCCCAACCAATGGGCAATGCCCAGCATAACTGTAATGAAGACGGGAGTTTTAGCAAAGGCAAGGCAGTATACGCAGGTGTCTCTTACACGTATTAACATACGTACGAAGCAGCAACTACAGGACAGTAACTATACGCCGTTCTTCCCCATACGTCGGTGAGCTCCTGCGTGAGTTGTTTGCTGATTGGAAGTAAACGTCAATGATACCAAAGACCCAGACAAACACATAGGAGTGGCTAGTTGTGAACCGATCACATCCTAGTCTGGAATGTTGTCGAATAACAAAAAAAGAAAAAGACATACACTTTACAACTCAATTATGTTTTTACAAGTATTTATATAATACCAAGTTCAGCTAATGGAAAAAAAGTTTCAAGTCATTATCAATGGGCTACTCCCTTTCAGTTTTTCGGAGCAACTTACGCGCCTAAAACGGACGATTCACAAAACGTATCAACGTATAAGCCAACTACAAAATAAGAGGAATAAGCAATGAAAGACACCTGCAATACAAACGATGTTTACGTCGTTTTGGAGAAAAGTTATTTTGATTTTTTCATCTCAAATTCTGCCATTTTATCAGACCGGTTTATTAGGTTTCAAGTCAAAATAATATTTTGGTGAGAGAAAATTATCGTTTATTCTAAACGCACAACTAACTCTTGACGCAGTGTGAGCGAAACACAATATTATGCAGCAAAGAGAATATTTGAAATATGAAGCTCTGGTGTTGCAAAGACATTTAAAATAGGCGAGCAACGTTCCTTTGAAAATTAATTTATCTGATTTTATCACACCAACAGAAACAGCCCGTATTCCATTTCAGGTCCAGAGGCGAGGTCTAAAATCCACTGAAAAACAAAATACATCTTCTTAACAAGTCAGCTCCAATGTTGATATGGACCTAAACGTTGAAATGTTCACACCTTTAATTAAATGTTGATAAAAAAATCATGTTATTCTTCCAAAATATATAAAATGAATTTTTAACGGGAAAATCGTGTCTTTCTCTTTCTTTCGCAAGCTTCATCTCCAAAAATATTCAACCGATTCCAATGAAATCTGGTAATCAAAATCTACATTAAACGTTGTCAACAAACTTTAATTTCGGTTCAGTAAAATGTAAAAATTATGTTAGGTAAAGTTAAATAGAAATGTACACATTTATGAATAACTGCTCTATGCGTAAATATTTTCTATATAGCATAAACTACAGACCTCATGTACAGCTACGACTTATATTTGAAACACTTCTTGATATTAACATGGACAATTATATAGGAGTTTATGAAATGAAACGTCTCTACTACTACTTAGATTCGACAAGAGCATAGTTTATAACTAAACCGCGGGGTATCTGTACTGTTACATATGTCTGCCAACAACACATCTGTATAGTAAATGTCTTTCGGAAAGACACGTAAGCTTTCAGCTACTAGCAGAATAGTCACAATTTGCTATAGCTGTCAGTTAATATTGTAGCACGCAGACTCGTTGTTAGGCAACGATAGCGAAATAAGCAACTATACAACACCCATTGCTAGGCAACGGCTCAATAAACAGACAAGAACACAACAATTGCACTACAACAGAGGAACGGCGTTTTCTGCGTGGTCCGTGCCGAGATGTTATAAGCAGAAAATTTAGCAGCTGGAGTTAGTGAATAGTTGGTTGGTGAGTCAGAGAACTACTGGGGTTCAGTCGTTGTGAGCTCTTGCTGTGAGAAACCGGTAGATAAGGCCGGGGATAGTTCGGGAATCCAGAGGAAGGGAAACGTCCGCCGATGAGAGCTGCTACCAAGCAACGGCTAGTGGAAACTGTAAAAGACGGAGAAGACTTAGTGTGGGTGTAATAGTGAAATGTAAAAGGTAGTCACGCGCTAAAGAATCCAATAAATCCGATTGCCAATCCAAACCCCGTCTACAGTCACTAAAAACGTGACAATATGGAATACTGATGGGCTAAGATCTCAGGAAAATGGTTCGATATTGTTATGAATTTATCGTTTCCATATATAGCGTAATTTCATGGTATTGTCACATAAAACTGCTCCTGTTTGCTTAAGAGTATGGAAATCAGTGCATTACAGAACATTTGGAGAGATGTTTATTTTGGTTACCAGCCGTGGCGTTTGAGCAATGCATAAAAAGCCAAAATATAGTGTCAAGACTGAAGACTCTTATTTATATACTTCAAAGTCTTAATTGGAAGTAAAAGTTACAACTGTAATTGATATTAAAACCAATTTTAATAGAAATAAAATTAAAATACCTAAAATCATTAACACTGGATATAATTAGGTAATTGACAGATTTAAAAGCTTCATACCGACAAAATGTTTTGCTAACGATACAAAAGTCTCTCGTCGTTGTATTCTTTTTCAATTGACCTAATCCTTCAAGCCGCACTATGGTCCTGGGGTCGACTCAGCCTATAACAGAAATGAGTACCAGGAATATTCTTGGAATGTTCTTGGGGGTAAAGGGCGGCCGGCGCGTAAGGCTGACAACCTTACCACCATCTATGAGCCGACTGTCTATAAAATCTTGGAACCTCAACATCTCCCAACCCTATGGGTCTCCACGGCCTGTTACAGGGATACCTTTACATTTCTCTTAATGGCATTCCATCACCTGGCATCCCTATAATTTTTTATGTTTTCCGAGTGAGCATTTTCTTCTTGAGATCTCTTGTTATTAGCGAAGAAGAACGAGGTTGTCCGTTTTTGTCCCTTCACTGGCAACACTATCACAGACATTAAAGGACCAATTTCCGTGGACAAAACATGCCACTGGAACCCTTTTCTTCGTCGTACACTTAGTTTCCAGTCCTTAGCTGTATAAACGTGGCAGTGTGAGATGTGAATAACGCTAACGACTCTCAATAGATGGTCTTCGCTTCTTGTATGGTAATAGAGGTTAAAATACATGCAAAGTTATTAAGCTTCTTCTCTACAAAATGGAAAACAACAGCATGGCGACCGCGCGATACATTTTCGTTTTATAATAAACTGTAAACTGGAACTAGACATGTGAAATTTATGAGATGACAAGAAAAAGAATCCACTAGTAATACAAGTGATATTGTATGATACGAAATTCAGTTACCAAGAATATTAAAATGCTAAAAGAATATCGAGTGTTTTCAATAAATGCTTTCAGAAACCGACGTAAAGTAAGTAAAGGTATNGTTGCACTCTACACGATATATGACATAAACACCGTCCCAAGTGCAACAGTTTATTGTAGTTCTTTTGTCTTGCCCTCTTCTACACTACATGTTTCGGCCGCAAACGGCCATCATCAGGTGTATACACTTACGTAGCTGTTACATTGCACTTAGTTTAAAATTTAAAACCACACCTGATGATGGCCGTTTGCGGCCGAAACATGTAGTGTAGAAGAGGGCAAGACAAAAGAAGTACAACAAACTGTTGCACTTGGGACGGTGTTTATGTCATATATCGTGTAGAGTGCAACAGGATGCTTAAATGTAATATTGAGACCCATAGGGTTGTGAGATGTTGAAGTTCCCACATTTTCTCTAGACAATCGGCTCACAGATTGCGGCAAGGTTGTTAGCCTTACGCGCCGGCCGCCCTTTACCCCCAAGAATATTTCAAGAATACTCCTGGTACTCATTTTATTATTATGTGGTAAGCTTCCGAATTTTAGGAGACTGCTTTTGTATACATCAGGGGCTGATGGGCGTTCTTTCAATGAAAGGTATAACATGGACCCATTATCGGGATTTTCCGCCTATCTGTTTTTATTCCGTCCGTTAATTTTCGCAAAACACTTAACATATTTTCATTAAATTTATTGTCTCTGAAACTTGAAAGTTTGACTTTGAAATGCAACAGACTAGGTTGGGTCAGATCTAAAGAATACTAAGTTCTAATGATTGAAAGTGAATGTGCAACCGTGGGGTTAACAAACGTGCTGTTATCTGTATAATACCTTATCCTTTATTGCGGAAGAGTAATTGGGAACGATTCCAGAACACGATGAGCACTTTCAGTTCGCTAAGAAATGCTTATAATGTATCCAGGAATGATGAATATTTCGTGCATTTTGCCCATTTATTAAGCCAAAATAACTTGGATAGGGCGATTGGCCCGCGTTATACAGATTCTAGCGACATAATTACCAGAACCAGAATAAAGTTTTCACGACGTAGCTACCAAATGGTGTCACTTCTGCTAATCGTAATGAATACGGGACAATTTGGTAGATACGTGCGACTGCTTCGAAAGAATCTGTTGCCACCATCTTCAGGGTAGAACAATGATTGAAGATTCACACTGTTTTACCTAAAAATGGAGACAACAGGTCCTTCAGAAACACTGATAGATACGTATAAAACTATACGGTGTCATATCCAAAAAGATCGTAATTTACTCCTGTATTCCTATTATATGCATATCATGATACTTCTGTATCATGGCTTTCGAGCTGTTTTGCATAACACAGTTTCGTCTCCCCTGATTTCTCCGCTTCCTACACAACTACATGAGGTTATAGTGCAGAAAGGGTCTATGATCACAACTAGTTCGTTGCTTGGCAATCGTTTAATGAATAGACTACAGTGATCTGTGGCGTTCAGTATTACAAAATATGCGTCATACACCTTCAATTTGCACTTTCGGTACCTTCTTTTAGCCTACCTCCCTTTCTCACAAACACAATATTTATAACACCTCCTTTCTGTCTGTATGTGACTAACCCCTCCCCCCCCCCACGATCAAGCAACTGATGGCAATTTATGACGTTTGGTAACGAGAGATTATCGCGATCCTGTAATCACAACAACATTGCAGACACACGAACTTCTGGCCTATTCTATCAGGCCCGGATGATAGGTGAGGGTGATTGTGGAGAAATTGATGGAACGAAGACTGGCAGAGAAAACCGAAGTACTAGGAGAAAACCTGCCACAGCGACACTTTTTTTTCAACCTTGGCACTACAGCCCCAGTGGGCCTAGGCCTACCTCCATGAACTTCTCCGTTCACTTCGGTTTTTCTAGATATTACACATTCGGTAGGACTCCTTGGGCGGGTGATCAGCTCGTCGCAAGGCCTCTACCTGTACACAAACACAGAAAAACGCACACACACAAACTAAACATCCATGCCCTGAGTGGGATTCGAAACCACGAGCACGGTTTCGAAGCGAGCGAAGACAGTACATGCCTTAGACCGTTCGGCTACCGTGACCGGCCCAGCGCCACTTAGTCCACCACAAATTCCACTTGACCAGACCCGGGATCGAACCCGGGCCGCCACGGTGGGAAGCCAGCGACTAACCGCTTGAGCTACGGCGAGGCCCTCATTGCTGTGTTGGAAATTTTTCTTCAGTACAACACTAACAGATCTGTGGCATGACAAAGCAGGATTTATGAATTCGGCCGAAATTCTTTCACCGGAATAGCTTGGTCTTTTGCAATGGGCTAGGGGTTGAATGTCAGGGTTTCGATTCCAAGCAGGGCTAAGAGATTTTTCTCATCTCCACAGCGTCCAGATAGGTTCCTATCCAGTGGGTACCGGAGGGTACCCCGAGGGTAAAGCGACAAGGGCAGAAGCTGCCCATCTAGCGACGATGGTCAGGGATGCTTCTAGTCTTCCATCAGTCTTCACTGGATGGTGTTCAATAAATTAAATAAGGGGAAGACTTTAACTTTCTAGGAACTCTTTGGAAGGACTATCCCACCAGCTGTATGGAGAGACTAGACACGCTTACAAATTACCTCGGTGAGGACAGTTCATTTGGAGGCTGAAATGTAGACATGTTCATTGTCAGATTTTATTTTATATGTTACAGTTTTCAGGATTTCTAACATTCGAACCCGGAACGTCCCAAATACGAAATAAGGGGATTAGTCTACTGTATCAAGTAGCTCTGTATTTGATAGTATGATGTTTCGGGAACTGGTTCGAAACTTCTTCAGGTTGTCATTATGAATACAGTTTTTTTTTGTCGATTTCATTTCAAAATGGATGACATCAATAATTCGATGGATTGCATACAAGACTAGTTCCTTACTCAAAATGTTCCCGGTCCCACTCCGACTGTTAATGCTCGTGTCAAAAATAAGGCGAAAAACCAAAGGTCATTACTGTAATAAACAGCCGAAGAAGAGGCAGACAAACTACTGAAACGTCGTACATGAAATGTGTCAAAAATGTGCAATGCCCAAAATAAATACCGTGCCACATACATGAATCTTAGATAACAGATTACTTAAAGGACATGAAGGTGAGATTTTTCGAATCTAACTTTCACTGTTTGCCATTAATCCTCGAGTTGTGAAGGCAAAAAAGTTAAAGCTGTTCCTGTGCTCAACGAATTAAGCACTACGCCATGAAGGCGTATGGGGGAGTGGATGTATAAATCCACATTTTCTTGACCTCGGTACTAGTTCGAGGTGAGTGGTCAGCTTCACGCCCCGCCCGCTTTATCCTCGGGGAAAGAGCCCCGATACCCATTGGATAGGAGGTTGGGTAGACCCCAGAGCCGGTCTGGACGATTTGGAGAATATAAAATTTTTCACCCTACAGTGACTTGAACTCCTACCCCTCAGTCGTTCGGCCCGTAGCGATCCTCGAATTGTATATTACAAAATTATTTTTTTTTCGGAGATATAATTCCACTGAGTCTGCTGATATTAACTCACTTCAATACTTCTGGTAAACCAAACAGTTATTCTCCGTTCTTCCTATAAGCTGCTGTTTTTTATTTGATCATTGGAACTTCGCCGAATGCGATCGTTGAACACAACTACAAGAAGAGGTACACTGCCAAAGACATGTTTCAATCCCTCGGCTCCATAAACACTAACAGATATTCTCTAGCAGTCAGGTTAAAAAAACTGCCGTGCGGACATAATTTTGGGCAACTTGGCTATTCCTCTCCAACGCCCTCCCCCCTTACCCCAAGAGTTCAGTTACTTTTGTTTTCTGGTCTTACCAACGAGATTGGAAAGGATAGACACCGTAACATTGTACACAAACTTTTCCAACGAAATTCTCTGCACTTTATCAAACTTAATTGCGGGCTTCTTGTACAATCTGGTTAACGGTTGACTATTTGCTCTACAAGTCCACTTACTGCTTTAAGAAAAATAGACTTCATTACTATAGGTAAATATGACCGAATTATACTAATACAGAGTGGGACGCAGAAATTTCCTTTTTGTGAAGACGCATTGTGAAGGGAGTGGAGGTCGCAGAAAAGTGCGGATAGGCTCGGCGAACGCAGCAGTCGCGGAAGTTTCTGTCTAATACCCCTCAGTAGGAAACATGAGGTGGACGAGTGGGCAACGCGTTTGCTGTCAAAGCCTATTTTTCGAACAACCATTCCTACTTGGCGGTGCAGCATGCGTTCCGTACTCACTTCGGAATTAAGCCCAGAGGTCCGGTTCCCGACCGGAAATCGATTGTTTTGTGGGTAGAGAACTTTAGGACAACCGGGAGTGTGGTAAAAAATCATCAGGACGACAACGGACCGTGGAGGCAGTTCGACAGTCGATTTTGAGATTTCCAAGACGCTCCGCTCGCAAACATGCACTCGCCCTAGACATACATGAGAGGCCACTTCAGAATGATAAGGTGACAGTATGGTGTGCGTTGTCGAGAGTTGGAGTTATTGGCCCTTATTTTTTTTAAGAAGACAATCATGCAGTTACTGTAAATTCACAGCGGTATGTGAACATGAATAAAAACTTTTTCGAAGCAGCTCTGGAAGAAATGCATCTAGGAAATGTCTGGTTCCAACAGGATGGTGCCACGGCCCACACAGCCCGAGCTTCAATGACAGTTTTGAGGGCAAAGTTGCCCGGACGGCTCATCTCGCTTCGAGGTGACATCCCGTGGGCAGTGCACTCATCTGGTCTAACGCCCTGTGATTTATTTTTATGGGGATACCTCAAGGCAGAGGTTTTTAAACATCGCCCCACAAACCTGCTTCAGCTGAAGAATGTTATTCGGCAGGAAGTAGCCCAAATTCTGGTGCACATGTTGGAACGTGCAGAGGGGAACTTCAGAAAACGGTTGCATCAGTGCATGGAGAACGGTGGCCACCACCTTCAAGATATTTTGTTTAAAACTACATGATTTAAAACTTTAAAGTATGTTCTTTCATTAGCTAAACATAAATTTTGTCTATCAGCAATAATTTTTCTTTTATTCGCCTTCAAAAAAGGAAGTTTCTGCGCCCCACTCTGTATTATACCAAAACAAATCCAACGCAAATTAGGCTAGTAAATTTTAGTATAGGCCCACAATACTACATTTCGTGGTCATCTAGTCTGTATTTGGCAAATGAAAAATAATAGCGGAAATGGCGTCCATATTACGCGTTCATTTCACGTACTTACTACAATGGATCGATAAAGCACATTATGCGGGAGTGGTCTTTGTCGGTCCCTGGCCGGTCTGACTGAATTTCCTGACGAAAACTCTCTATCATAATTTATTTATTTAATTATTTGATTATGGTTTAGTTAACAATTCTGTTAGTATGTAAGATTATATAACGCCTAATGGCAAAAAAATAAGTTTGTCCCTGTGCTTCATTAATTAGGCACTACGCCATGAAGGAGTATGGGGGAGTGAATGTGTAGATGTATAGATCCACATTTTCTTGACCTCGGCACTAGCTGGAGGTGAGTGGTCAGCTTCACGCCTCTGCCGCTTTACCCCCGCGGAAAGAACCCCCGGTACCCATTTGATAGGAGGCTGGGTGGGCCCCAGAGCCAGTCTGGACGACTCGAACTCAGACCTCTCCGTCGTCCAGCCCTAGCCAGTCGCTATACCGACTGCAATATCCCGGCTCCTAAACGCCCAATGGTAGGATTATAAATAGAGTTAATTGGAAATGATGCGGTAGGAAGCAGTCGTAGAATATATATAGCACTTTATAGGAATTTACTTGGAGTGACTGAGGAAACCACGAAACTCCTTGGCGGTCTCGGCTGTCGGTACCTTGGTCCCTCACGAATGCAAGTCAGAAGCTTAACTGCTGAGACACTTTACTCAGTATATTATAAGAAAATGAGGCGTACGCTACGAGGACCTT
The DNA here is from genome assembly GCF_002891405.2 of Cryptotermes secundus. Classification (NCBI taxonomy): domain Eukaryota; kingdom Metazoa; phylum Arthropoda; class Insecta; order Blattodea; family Kalotermitidae; genus Cryptotermes; species Cryptotermes secundus. The sequence continues at coordinate 1,636,272 of NW_019728501.1, read as the reverse complement.
TCCAACAAGCTCTCGTGTCACTAAATGATATACGTTAAGCATTTATGTTCACTAGATGACTGTTAACTTGAGTGATTAAATCTGCGTGGGTGACATGCTCGTTTGTCTCTGTGCCGATGTTATCTCTTATTGCAGTTCTTCCCTGATAACATAAGAACCTTCTTTATTTCTGATCAATCCCACCGTTCATGAAAGTTCTCTGCTTCAAGGCTAATACACGTATTTTCTTGTTTTCACACACCCAGGTTCTGGGAACTAAGCAATTGCGATGTGTAGCGGGTAAAATGCCACTGCCCAGTACCCTACCAGCACGCCACAGCCTTGCAACGTAACGCAACGTTTGCAACGAGCACATGCCATTACCTAATTCCTGAAGATCCGAGTAAAGGCGATATAACTATTACATATGTAGTGGAGCAAGGGACACCGCGTAATTCTACAAGACGAAGTTATTGTGGTATAACCATTACATCAATAAGAGCTGGAGCAAATGCACTATCAAATTTCTGAATATTTCAGTCCCAGCAATATAATCAATAAATATGTAGTGGAACAAGTAATGTTAATAGGCAAAGTTGTTCCTGTGCTTCACTCATTAAGCACTAGGCCATGAACACGTATGGGGGAGTGGAAAAAGCCCCGGGTGTGGGTCCCGGAGCCGGGTTTGACGACGTGGAGAAAAAAAAGTTCTTGACCCTACCGGGACTCTTTAACTCCTTCCCCTCGGTCGTCCAGCCTCTAGCTAATCGCTATACCAACTACGCTATCCCGGCTACTAGGGGCAAATAATGTCAGTATGTAATTAAAGAAGCCCTTATCAAGGCAATATAACTATCGTATTTGTAAGGGGGGGGGGATGTAGCTGACAAATTTCAGAAGACGTATTTAGTTAAGCAGACTTTTCTTTCTTTTTTCCCCTTGGCACTACAGTCCCAGTGGGCCTAGGCCTGCTTCCATGAACTTCTCCGTTCAGTTAAGCAGATTTTTTTCCCCCTTGGCACTACAGCCCCAGTGGGCCTAGGCCTACCTCCATGAACTTCTCCGTTCAGTTAAGCAGATTTTTCCCCCCCTTGGCACTACAGTCCCAGTGGGCCTAGGCCTGCTTCCATGAACTTCTCCGTTCAGTTAAGCAGATTTTTCCCCCCCTTGGCACTACAGCCCCAGTGGGCCTAGGCCTACCTCCATGAACTTCTCCGTTCAGTTAAGCAGATTACACTATATAATTCCATAAGACAGAGTCCTGGCCGTAATGTCATAATATCAGAAGAGGATTCAATGACGCTAGCTAAATCCGCAAGATTGAATCCTGACAATACAACCATTATAATTACTGGGGGGTAAATTGTTTTATTTCCAGAAGACGGAGTCGCGGTGATATAACCGTTACATATGTTGGAGATCGGACATCAAGTATACTTGAATGCCGTCTCTTATCTTACAAAATATGGTCGATTTCATTGTGTATCTTCCCATCACGAGATGTCCAAGTAAATGTATGAATATTACGATGTGGTAACAATGTACTTCTGACAATAAGGTTTTTGGATGTGGCAAAGTTTACTACTCTCACTCCATTATCATTACTAGTTTCATTCAAACTCTTATTCCCAATCGTTGGATTGAAAATGTCTTCCCTCCCTACTTTGGCATTTAAATCTCCTAACAAAATTTTCATACGGTACTTCGGGAATTTATCAAATACATGTTCTAGTTCCTCATAGAACCTGTCCTTTATGTCATCATGTTATGTTTATGTTATCTTCTGTTGGGGCGTGAACATTCATAACAATGATATCACACCATCGACCTTTTAGTATTATATATGATATCCTATCACTAACGAACTCTACCCTCTTAACTGCTGATACGATTCTCTTATGTACGAAAAAACCTGTACCTAATTCATTATTTTCTTTCCCTTTTCCATAGAAAAATGTATATTCGCCTGCTGGTGCGATGCCACCGCCACCCCATCTGGCCTCCTGTACTCCCGCTAAATCTAACTTATATTTTAAGATTTATTCTGCCACTGCCCTGAGTGAACCTGCCCTATACATACTTCTGCCGTTCCACCTACCGAAACTCATGTCCGTACAACAAAGATACTAAGTATCACAAAATCTTATAGCTACAAGAAGAAATTATGGCTTCTAAGTTGTTTCTTTTAATACCTACTTCTTTGTCACTGTTTATCTTCTTTGTAAGTTTCGCTTCTTTTTTTTTTCGTAAATTATTACGGTGTCAAGGACTTTGTAACTTGAAGAACTGGTTTCACCCAACCTATCTCAATTTTGGCAGACCACCTATGTAACTGCGAAATATGTATTGTAATGGAGTCGGTTTAAAATAATGAGTCCTCCTAAAACGAAGATTAGCAGGAAAACCAATCATATGCGAGCGATACGACCAAGTTCTGCTGCGCTACGAACGCTAATCTTATCAATGACATGACAGCGCGAGGCATTTAATGAATTCTCTTCTCGAAGTACAAAAGAACCTTATTCTCTCAACCAGGCGACCTAGCGCCTCCTCGGAATTTGGGGAAATAGGGCAAGGGGTACGGCTATGTCCAGCTAAAGATATCTTGCATGATCTATGTAAGCCTAAGCCTTCATCTAGGGGGACAATATATGAGGGAGCTGTAGCTACTGCTCTCTGTATTCGCTACGCAATTCACCTGCCCTAAAGATGGAGGCGATACGTTCCTCCGAAACGTGGGCTGAAACAAAGAATACACGGCGCCAGATCCAAGAAGATGACTTTCTTCATAGTAATCGCCGTGAAAACCTCAAAACTTACGACGACAATGGAGTTCACTGTCGCCTCCATTTTTTCTAATTTTATAATACATAAGCCTAGACATTTGTAACGTGTTTATTTATTACAAAGTCTGCCAATGTTATGTCGGACATTGTTCAGTGTCCGATATCTGATATACTGCTACCTTAAGTATCCCTTAAGAGATGGTGTAATATCACGTAAGTACTTGCATTATGCGGCCGGTCACGGTAGCCGAGCGGTCTAAGGCATGTACTGCCTTCGCTCGCTTGGAAACCGGGATCGTGGGTTCGGATCCCACTCAGGGCATGGATGTTTAGTTTGTGTGTGTGCGTTTGTGTGTGTTTGTGTACAGGTAGAGGCCTTGCGACGAACTGATCACCCGGCCAAGGAGTCCTACCGAACGTGTAAGATATAGAAAAACCGAAGTGAACGGAGAAGTTCATGGAGGTAGGCCTAGGCCCACTGGGGCTGTAGTGCCAAGGAAAAAAAAAACTTGCATTTTACAATATTACGGCGTGTAAGTTTCATTCACTTTAATTAATTTTGATAGGTTCTGTTACTATGCTAGTGAATTGATCCAATTTAGCGATTGAGTGTGCCAATGCAAACACTGCGAAAACCCAACCACCACTATACCACGTAGCGCATGTCCACTCTCCTGCATCACGTAGTCATTTGTTTCCGCATATCCTCAGCGAGCATGCAGGCTGCATGCATAAATAAATGCGCACTTTTACGTCACACAAGCAGTGCATTTGTCCCTTCTTATTATTCCACGGATCCGGCATAATAGTTCAAATTTGTAAAGTTGGAGGCAATGGCATCGATAACACTTTCTGTTTGTGCATAAACAGAAGTTTGTGATGAAACGTGATCTGTCTACCCATGAGCTGGCTCAATGGCATTAATAGAGAGTCATGAACCAATCTGCGAGGCTAGTGACATTGACGCCCATATAACGTGTGACCAACAGAGAGAACAAACATCGGATGTGAGAAAGACAACAAATTATGGAATTTATTGTACGATCACTGATAACAGATTTCATAATTAGTTTAGAGATTATGAAACTTCAGCTCTAAGGAGTTTCATAATTCGCAGTCTTTACTAAACATTATTAAGGTGATAAACCTGGGAGTATGAGATGGACAAGGCATGTATCACTCATGGAAGAAATATACATACATAATCTTAGTCCGAAAACCTGAAGGGAAGAGATTACGTGCGATATCTAACCACAGATGTGAGGATAGTATTAAAATGTATCTCGAAGAAGTAAGGCGTGAGCGAATGCGACCACAGGCGGATTCTTGTGAGAATAAGGGGGAAATTCCTTGACTTGCTGAGCGACTGTTAGCTTTCTAAGAATGTATCTGATCCACATAGTAAGTTCTTTGATAAGACTTCTAGGTGCTACAAGTTTACAAAGTGAACTCTACCGCGTATCACTAATCAGGCAACCTTCATTAGTGTTACTGCAGAGATGACCAGAGACTCTCGTCAGAAGATTTATATGCTTAGTCGGAATTATGGCAATAAAAGATTATTCACACCGATCCTGATGAAAAATACGCGTTGTGCAAACACGACTGTAGGGAAAAGTGGGGCCGCCTCGGATGACGACAAGCGGACGAGTTACTTGCTGTGCATTACTGTAAGAAATTATCTCTGTGTTCTATGCATGATGAAGGCGCCATATTGATACGTCTGTTAGCGAACACTATGGTCGTGTCACAGCTCAGGCGGCTAGTTGTCAGCTTCCCATCCGGGTGACCTAGGTTCAGTCCCAGGCGCAATCGTGTGGCATTTTTGGTGGACAAAGTAATCTGGGGCAGGTACTTCGGTCTTTCCTATCAATTTCCATCAAATGTAATACTCTCTTTCTTTGATCTATCACTGGGGACTGGTACAGTGGGCCACTTACGGCCTAGGTAGCGTAGTTGGTTAAGGCACTATGTTGCAAGCCGGAAGGTCGCGGGTTCGAGTCCTGATGATGTGGATTTCTTTTTCATTTGACCTAAACCTTCCAGCCGCACTATGGCCCTGGTGTCGACTCAGCCTCTAACAGAAACGAGTACCAAAAATCTTCCTGGGGGGTAAGGGGCGGCCGGCGCGTAAGGCCGACCTTACCACCATCTGTGAGCCGATTGCCTAGAAGATGTAGGAGCCTCAACCTCTCACAACCCTATGGGCCTCCACGGCCTTTTACAGGGATAACTTTACCTTTAACAACCATAAGAAGAGAAAATTATATGCAGATATACCTTCAGTTACTAATTTATAAATCTGGATGAACTCTTCAAGTATACAGAACGTGATGATGAGGATAAAAAGGCCAATTTTCCATAAATTTGGTCATCTGATGAACTGCGAAACGAACCAAAAGATTTGTCACATGAAGAAGAGTTGCTTCATTCACTACCTAAACTATTTAGTCGCTATTAACAGAAACCGAAGGTTCAGTATCGCTAATATGAAAGTAAATCTTCGATTTCCTGAGTCAGTTCATTCCTGTTCTCATTCAAATAACCTATTTCACTGGGTCTATATAATTATCTTCTTATTCTCAGTGATCTGAGCGGCTGCTTTCAAAGATAATATTATGCACGAATTCCCTAAGTATTTATTGTTTTTCACATCTGAGTCAAATCGTAAGCTTCTCGATCTGACCCTGTTAACAATACCAGATGAGCTATAGGAACTACGGACTACTCGTTATGCGTCATTCCAAAACCACAGACTACTTCATCCCCCTTTGGTTTAACATATTCCCGAGCGCTCTGTTTTCAAATCAGCTGGAATAGCTGAATCCCTGAAGTGACTTATTATGGACCTAACGACGAGGGCTCGACTCCCTTTTCTCTCTACTACTCCTATCCAACGGACATCAGGGACCATTTTCCTGGGGTAATGAAGCCGGAGTATGAAGGTAATCACTCATCCTTAATCAACTGCCGAAATTAACAATTAACCTTACTAGCAATAAAAAAAAATAAATAGACATACTGAACCTTCATGTAACAGACTGTGGTTTTGCTCTTGTATTACTAATGTTTAAGTAAAATGCGTCTGAAACACATAATGGTCGGTCCTTTCGTCAAGAACTGTACTTACAATTACGACATTACTTCCTAGTAAGGGACCAACTCTCACATTATACAGCTGGTAAAACTGTCAACCTGCAGCAGATGATCAGGTGTTCGATATTCAAACTAGTAAGAAACATCTTCCGAATTTGTGTATTCTTCAGCTTCATCGTGCGTCTATTTCTATTACTGTTATCATCTTGTGTTTAAATAATGAGCCTTTAAAACAACCAGGCGCAGCCATCCTCACTATGCAACCTCAGGTTCAATCCCGGATGACTTAATGTGAGATTCCTGGTGGCAAGATTGGCATCGGTGATAATCATTCTTCAGCCATGGATCCTTACCCATTTATCATCGTCTTTTGAGGTATGTGCCATCCCTAACCAGGCCGCACATTATCATATCCTTGGCCTTCAAGTCTGGACCTTCATCGCTGACCCGGCAGTTCATTGGTTACGAAGAGAATATTTAAGTTCTTCTGTAGCCCGGCACTTAATTGGTTAGGTAACCAAGGAAGTTAAGTTTTATATACAGTGATGTTTGAATAAGACATATAGATCTGCATATATGCTGCTGACATTACAATAAAGTTTCTCTTCGCCTTTAGAGCTTTGGTGTAGGCCGTTTATGTGTGCACCACTCTTCTTTTTTTTTTTTTTATTGCTAGTGGGGTGGGACTAAGTCCCTTGTACTGCGGCCACTTCTGGACTATTGTACCAGCCCCAGATGATAGGTGAGGGTGATTGTGGAGCAATTGGTGGAATGAGGATTGGAAAGGGAAACCGAAGTACTCGGAGAAAACCTGCCCCAGTGCCACTTTGTCCACCACAAATCCCACTTGACCAGACCCCGAAATCGAACCCGGGCCGCCGCGGTGGGAAGTCAGCGACTAACCGCTTGAGCTATGGCGCGGCCTTGGGCACCAGTCTTAGTGGCAATCTGCAGTATCCATTTGTTTTTACAGCATTTAATCTGTAAAATTAAGAATAAAAGTAAGCGGTCAAGCTGACTTATCGGAATATTAATCCATTCAAATTCAGCATAAAACCTAGGACAACATAGTCAAGAACAGCAATATAATTCCCGATTTTCGAACAGGCGACGCTGTGGCTACCTTCTGCTTGATCTCTGGCTCATTTACACAGACTGTCGATTTATTCGTCCACAATGTGTGTTTTATGCAATGATGGAAAGTCATGATAAATAAAGACCAACTTCTGAAATGCACTGTTTTAATATTGGGAATAACATTGTGAAAAGATATTAGGATGCTAGAAGGCGAATGGAATTCCTCCAAGTGCCTGGGCATTAGATACTACTACTACTACTACTTTTCAAACAGACCTAAAATACCAAAAAGTATCAAGTTCTTTAAGAATCTGCCCACAGGAGCTTTCGGGTCCTTCCTGAGATCAAGTATGTAAGTATTTAAGGCGTCAAGGCTGGAGGTGGCGATACGCGGAGACTTGAACAAAATTATAAAGTCATTTTCCTTCCCGAAGCGCAGAACCACATTTATCGTCCAGAGTTTTTTTTATGGTATGTTTACGAAGGCGCTATTTCAGCTGATAACTTCATCAAATGAGCGGAATTTGATAGGAAAGCTACGCATGAGAGAGTGAATGTCCACACATAGATTTGGAAGCATGCAGCGACCTCATGATATGTATTCCATATTTGTTAGATCGCGGAACCATCCTGGTCAAGAGAAACGCGTGTCCCATATTTATTAGAACGCGGAAATTCTGATCAAGAGAAACAAGTATCCCATACTTGTTAGACAGCGGAAATTCTGATCAAGAGAAACAAGTATCCCATATTTATTAGATCGTGGAACCATTCTGGTCAAGAGAAAAGCGTATCCCATATTTGTTAGATCGCGGAACAATTTTTGTCAAGAGAAACGCGTATCCCATACTTGTTAGATCGCGGAACCATCGTGGTCAAGAGAAACGCGTATCCCATACTTGTTAGATAGCGGAAATTCTGATCAAGAGAAACAAGTATCCCATATTTATTAGATCGTGGAACCATTCTGGTGAAGAGAAAAGCGTATCCCATATTTATTAGATCGTGGAACCATTCTGGTCAAGAGAAAAGCGTATCCCATATTTATTAGATCGCGGAACAATTTTTGTCAAGAGAAACGCGTATCCCATACTTGTTAGATCGCGGAACCATCGTGGTCAAGAGAAACGCGTATCCCATACTTGTTAGATAGCGGAAATTCTGATCAAGAGAAACAAGTATCCCATATTTATTAGATCGTGGAACCATTCTGGTCAAGAGAAAAGCGTATCCCATATTTATTAGATCGTGGAACCATTCTGGTCAAGAGAAAAGCGTATCCCATATTTAATAGATCGCGGAACAATTTTTGTCAAGAGAAACGCGTATCCCATACTTGTTAGATAGCGGAACCATCCTGGTCAAGAGAAACGCTGACGGAACTTGGCACACAGCTGAAAATTTAGTGTGCATAATGACATAACACAGTTCTCTAAAGATCTGCGCGCGTAATCCGTTTAAGCATTTATTGCAACGACAAAACATTTTAGCAAACTTTGTAGAGAGAAATAAAACACACATGCTGGATACGTTTCTTACGGTTTTCGAGATAACCAAGCAAGAGAAGCGTATGAATTGTTACGCTATGCATACCTTTCCAAACTTTTTAATGTTTACATGTTATTGTTGGTCTCTTTGCTAATGTACGCTGTCGAAAGCATATTGTTAAGTTGAAGAACACATTACAATGGCAGTTCCTCATCGCATTCTACTTTTCATTCTTACTCCAAAATAGAAGACAATAAAATAATAAAAAAAAACATTATTTTCTCACCGTATTTAACCAAAAACTGCGGATTTGGGCGAATACATCACTTATTAATATTATGAGTGCACGAAGTCAGCTGCAATATATGTGTATCTATAACAATTCTGTAAAGAAACGGTCTACGTATTATATGGTTGTAGTTACCAAACAATTTACTGAAAAAAATCTCTTCTAACAATGGGCATTAAACTTTACTGTAACAAAGACTGGGCCTTATCAAGGACAATGACCTAGGTGGAGGGAGACCAAGTGTGTGCCCCTAGATTTTTAGAGGAACAAAAATTGAAATAAGGATTGAAATATGCCAAATAATAGTGTCGAAATTATTTTCTTCCAGTATGGTGCTATCTGTATTTCATTACAGACATCCATAATTCCAGGACAAGCGGTAAAAATCTTAAGGGGACAAAAAATAAGTCTGTAAGGCAGCTTTACTACTCGCAGCTGTTCCACCCCTCCCGGAAAATATCTTGGTGGCGCCAATGGCCAATGCTCGGTGCGATCAACTTATTCTATACTATTTCTGCCTAAAGAGAAGGCACAATATTTTTCAAAATAGACAGCAAGTGTGAGTCATAGTTCCTTTAGTCTATAATTTCAAATTACCAGTTATCATTTTGCCTTTGACGTCTTGCGGGTTTCTTCTTTCCATTTACCCGCTCTTTATACAACATAGCAGGCCACTTTATGTTCACACTTCCTCAGCTTCTAAGAACAATTTGAATTCCCAGAAGCACAACATATTATTTATTGTTGATGCACAAAGATAATACACGTAAAGTCGGAAAGAAATCACTCTTTTTTCCTAGACCACAGATCAGCAATTAATAGCTTACTGTGCCAGTTAGCACCATAATCAACCACTGTTTTATTACAATAATTGGTAAATATAAATGATCATATACTATATGCTTTCGTATTGAGTAAAATATGGATAAATTGTGCAGGTTTTAAATCGGTGTTTCACAAATAGTGTTCCGCGAACCTCGGGGTTCTGCGAAGTGGAAATAAGGGTTCAGCATTAGAATTCCGCCAGAGAGTAGAAAAACAAATTATTGTTATTATTATTATTATTATTATTATTATTATTATAAATTTCACTTTAAATAATTTTCAGTTTGGAGGGCATACCGCTGCGAAACAAGATCAAAATACGCAGCATAAAATAAAACACAAAAGAAAAAAACAAAATGCAGAAACAGACCAAATTCGATGGCAGATTTGAGAATGTAACTTCCAAGATCTAGCGAAACATAAAAAGTATTTGCGAAGAAAAAAGAAAAACCACTATTTGCATTGAAAATTGCGAATATGTAACATATTAATTTTTAATCCTCACTCTTACACATAAAATGTAATTTTTATTTCGGAATAAATATGTCGATCTCATCATTAACATATATTTACTATTATTCCCATTTATTTGCGGTCTAGGTAGCAGTAATACCCTCCCTTTTATATATAAAGAGACTCAAAATCACGGTAGGTTCGTAGTTCACATTGGCGACCGGAATACGCGAACGTACGTGTATATACGATGATAGAGCTCAGACTAAGTATTAAATAACATAAAGTACAAAATGTATAACACATACCTTGACACATTGTAGGTAACCAAGATACCAGCCACGAAATACACATCTCTGAGAAAAAAAAGAAAACAAGAAATAAGCATATCACAACATACAATACATTATGCGTCATTCTGCATCATTTAAAAATGTTATAAGTCGTTTTATATATCATGGCATAATCCAGTATAAAAATTTACGCGAATTATCATATTGCTGCAGACACGTGTCTATCGGCTGTTACCTAGCAGCGGACAATTTCGGCCACAGCTGGCCAACATCAGGTACCTATATATATAGATACCTGATGTTGGCCAGCTGTGGCCGAAATTTGTTGTTCCATTTACATGAAAGCAAGAACTAAGTGGCGAATAAGCCAGTAATTTGTCAAGCTTCATTGAAGAACGCATGTTTTGACATGGCGGCTGAAAAGTCTGAATAATGGAGCAAGACGAAATTGTCCGCTGCTAGGTAACAGCCGATAGACACGTGTCTGTGGCAATGGATAGGCATACAACAATAGCATTGTGGGAGACGGCATTTTCTATGCAGTCAGTGCCAAGGCTATATAGCGAGGGTCATCGACAAATCCGCAAATGTCTGACCTGACTGGCCGGCTGACTGTTGGTCGTAATGTGACTTTGATCCTGATGAGCCTCATGAGGCTTGGCGGCAAGACGAACTGATTGGCGGTAAACTGACAGTCGCAAAGTAACTCTGACTCTTATGTTAGCCAGTCATGACTAGGAGTTACCGTCATGAGTGAGTTGAAAGCCAACCGTCACTCAATGAGGAAGTGTGCACCGAAGTAGAGGAACCCCTGTGTTTGGCAGCCATAATCTAGCGACGCCTGGTGAAAACCGTAACCAGGCAACGACTAGGGAAGACATAACAGACGAAGACTTAGCAGGTGCTACAGTGATCTGTCAATTGTGCTGATTACCAATATCCTTATAATTGCTTGTAGTTACGAATTATGTGTTCAATAAATCAAATTATCAATTCAAACAGCGTGTAGAGTCACTAAAACGTAACTACGTATATTCCTCAACTGATCAACTAATGCAGTAAAAGTAAAGCAATCCCTGTAACAGGCCGTGAAGGCCCATAGGGTTGTGAGACGTTGAGGGTCCCACATTATCTAGACAATCGGCTCAAAGATGGCATTAAGGTTGTCATCCTTACTCGCCGGCCGCGCTTTACTCCCCAGGAAAATTATTTAATTAATTCCTGGAACTCATTTCTGTTAGAGGCTGAGTCGACCCCAGGGACATATTGCGGCTGGAAGTATTAGGTCAAGTGAAAAAATCCAATGACCTCACCGGGACTTGAACCCGCGACCTCAACCAACTACGCTACAGGATGCTTAAATACAGTATTATGATCAGGTTCACTGTACAATGTCGTCGCTGGAAAAAGAAACAAACGAAAGACGTCTAGTGGGTATCTTACGATAGTCAGTACTTAGACCATACAGAGGCGCAAGGTAGGATGAATGGTGAACGATAAATCTCAAAGAATATTAAAGGAAACGGCAGTCGTAGCATAATTTGATTATTATCCAAACTTTAGCCTGATGGGACTGAAGAAAATCATGAAAAACCTGTCAGGATTGCAGATATTTGAACACAAGCCTGCAGCGTTAGCACTACACAGCCAATGAGTTTTCTTGTTCTTAATATTAATGCAGTTTTCAGCATGCGTCTGAGTGCCCCCCCTACTCCTCTCCTTCAACGCATGTCCCGGATCGGATTTCGAAAAATAGGGGCACTTTACTTACCTATATGGGAATCGTGACAGCGGAAGTGATCTTTCCCCTCTTTCCTTGATCACCCGACCCCGCTTTCAATACTGGGATCATTGCGTCGGATGAGAGGACAACTGACGAAAGATAAATCTGAAAGGATTTCGAAGGAAGGGGTTGTGGCCTAACCGATGTACCGTCCCAGCACTACCTTCAGGGACTAAGGAAAACAACGAAAACTCTCATTCAGGATGGATGGTGTTCCTGCCGATATACGAAGGAAGAACCTACCGAATACAAGGCCGCCATAGCTCAAGCGGTTAGTCGCTGGCTTCCC
>NW_019728501.1:1611225-1623788 GCF_002891405.2 Cryptotermes secundus | reverse complement strand
AAAGTGACCGCAGTACCAAGGACTCAATCCCCACCCCCTAGCAAAAAAAAAAATATGGAATACAAGCCCAAACCACCTGTTCGGTAAAGTAAAGTTGTCCCTGGCTTAACTAGTTAAGTACTACACCATGAAGGCGTATGAGGGAGTATATGTATAGATCCACATTTTCTTGCCCTCGGAACTAGTTAAGGTGAGTGGTCAGCTTCATGCTCTGGCCCCTATACCCTGGGAAAAGAGCCCCCGGTTTCCATAGAGGTTGGGTGGACCCCAGAGCCGGTCTGGACGACGTGTAGAAGATAAAATTCTTGGCCCTGCCGGGACTCGGAACTCCGACCCCTCGGTCGCCCAGCCTGTAGCCAGTCGCTATACCGACTATGCTATCCCGGCTCCCCACCTGTTCGGTGATGAGTTGTTAATTAGTGAAAATTAGGAAACAAAATTTCCGTCCATTTCTAGATAAAAATAACATTTCTGTCTCTGTTAACGTAATTAGTTACAGCGATCGTGGCTTTAAAACAAGGAACTGCACGAACGCAAATAATGAATTATAGTGGAATTTTTTTAAAGGAACGTACTAGCGGCAGACTCTGCGCTGATAGCGACAGTCTGATGCGCAGTGCGTGGATTCGACACTGCGGAGATGCAATAACGCTCGCATGGACACATACGAGTACTTACCAAGGAATTACGTAAGACATTTGGCACAATGGAAGACTGCAAGTACGTCATCAGAAACGGTTTAACAGTTCGAAACGAGAAGCGCATTTCAAGTGAGACAAGACTCGCGTGTGGCGCGTCACCTTGACAGACGCGTGGACTCAGGGTTCCCTGGATCCGAGCAAGTTTAATAACTGGAGTCTCAAAAGCAATGTATACTAGTCAAAGTATCTGCTCTTCGCCAGGAATACTGAAATATAGATGTAGATACTTAATTTGTTTTATCCCATTTTTTTTTTCCTTGGCACTAGAGCCCCAGTGGGCCTACGCCTACCTCCGTGAGCTTCTCCGTTCACTTCGGTTTTTCTTGATCTTACACATTCGGTATGACTCCTTGGGCGGGTGATCAGCTCGTCGCAAGGCCTCTACCTGTACACAAACACAGAAATACGCACACACACAAACTAAAAATCCATGCCCTGATTGGGATTCGAACCCACGATCCCGGTTTCCAAGCGACTGCCTGCTTTTACCGGTTCTCACGGTCTCTTCGCTTGCAGATTTCTTATATTTTTTCTTCTACCCTGAAGATGGAGGCGATACGTTCCTCCGAAACGTCGGTTAACACCACATATACACGGTGCCAAATCCCAGAAGACTGTTTTGTTCACAGTCACCGCTGTGAAAGCCTCAAATCTTACATATATATATATATACCAGATATATTAATTATAGCTTACAAACATAAAATTTATCACTTCATGCATTAAGTCATATATACATGGAAAGAGTACCGTCTTCTGGGATATGGAGCCGTGTAGATTTTGTGTCAACCGATGTTTCGGAGGAACATATGGCCACCTGCTCACGGTGGTTCCTCGCTCGCAGATTTTTATACCCTGAATATGGAGGCGATACGTTCCTCCGAAACATCGGTTCACACAAGATCTACACGGCGCCACGTCCCAGAAGACGGCATTCTCCATAGTCACCGCCGTGAAAACCTCAGATCTTACAAATCGTTTATGATTGCCTAAAGATGAAACAGATGTTCATATACGCGTATTGGTAGCTGGCTTTATGTATTATGCATCTTGCGTGGCGTCCTAGCAACGACCAGGCAGATAATTATACACGGTAGAAGTGCCATGCAGTCATTACAGATGCGAAGAACGTTTATCGTTTGGATTTTACTACGTATATCAGTTATGCAGCAGAGGCAGCAAGAAGTTTATATATCAAAGCACCACCCTCGCCAAGGACGGCTGGGACCTTGCCGCCCTAAGTAGAAAGCAAGTGGACGGCAACGACGTGGATACAAATCTGGAGGAAGTGGCGGGTGGACAGGTCCCGAGTGGAAGGACATCGCTGACCACAGTCCGGTCTTCAAGAATTACTGGGCTCAGTGGAACTCCTTAGCGGCGAGACGCCAAGAGCGCCACTGGAAGTCAGCCAATGGATGAACCAAAACAGACCAAATAGTTCTTCCCCGGAGCAAGATGGGGAAGTGTTGGAAGAGCTCCGAACTCTAGGAGGACATACAAGTTTCAGTAAAAGCCTATGTGCAGTTAATCAGTGATGATACTGTCCATACACCATGAGCAACATTGAGAGTTGCTACAACGTGTGATCTTCGAATCACAACTCCTATAGGAAATCTGCCAAACTTGCACCACCTTTCAGCAGCCACAATCAAACGGCATGCCACAAAGATACGTGAAGACATTAGAGCAGCACCTTAAGAACGTCATTTTAACGCACCAGAGAGACTGGGACAAGAGGTTACCCCTCTTCCTGCAGGCTTGTGAAGCATCAAGTCAACGAAACCACAAGCACGACGAGACATAGCTACGTCTGCTCTCCGGCATGCTGTTCGGGGCTCCAGACAAGGAACAGCTCACTACCAACTACGTGATAAACCTCATGTAACGGCAGCATTACACCCATCAATGTGCGCCTCAACATCTATACGAGCCCTGCGACGGGTTGATGGCTCTCTACGACTGCCTGGCAACTCTTTGGAATTCAGGGAAGGAGAACAGATATGGTTGTGCATCCTAACCTCAGCTAGAGGAAAGTCGCCTAATCTGCAGCCATCCTGGGAAGGCCCTTATAAGGCGAACAGGATCAAAAGGATTCAGCGACATACTATGTCAAAGATGATAACGGTACACTAGAATAGACTGGCTAATCGAGACGAACAGCCTTAAGGAAGAAGCACTGTTGTGGGAATGCAGTGGGGTGGCGCCGCCTGGCCTGCAGGAGCCCCTCGTTCTATCGAAATTCTGGAAAGTTCTGGGAATCGCTGGGCGGACGGCGAAGCCCGAGTTCCCCCGCGAAAATTCTAGAACTTTCGCTATGGGTGACGGGTCTATAGAAAGATAATTCGGGAGTCAGTCAGTCTATGGTCCCATTACAGAGCAAACGAAGGGAGTAAAAGTCTGTGTTTTTCACAGTTCAGATCAGTGCAGTTAGTGAATTAATTCATGAGTGAGTGAATGGTCGGTCACTTTTCAATTCATAGTAATTCAGAACGGTTGTGCGGCTTTAAGTGCGGCGGAGTTTAGTCGACAGAACTGTGAGCACAGTACTGTGACCAGTGGTGTTATTGTGAAGTAACGAATGGACAGAGAACAAATTTTAAGAGCATACGTCGGTACGGTCAGTGGGACAGTGGGACAGTAATTCCTAGGACTGTCCATAATCACATCATAAATTTTCTTTCTGTTGGTGTACAGTCCCAGTGAGCAAGAGATGTAAATAATATATTAAATCCTGGTTTCTACCTCCGAAAAAACAGGTGACATAATTTTTTTTATTTTGCCTGAAAAATTTGGCCGTTGAATGTTCTTCAGGAACAAAATAATACTTTATTGTGAAAACCAAATTAAATTTACAGATAAACAATGTGGTCTAAATAACGAGTGTATTACAGCAAGTTGAATGTAGAGTTACAACCACAATTAAATGAATTGAACGCTCAGAGTAATTTAAAACGTTCGGAAGTAACTGTAATGGACAAACTTGTGTTCCATTTAGGTGATCAAAGCACTTAACTGGGATATGAAATCTCTTCGGTTTTCTGTGTTTTAATTATACCTAGAAAACTTTGAACTCTGTATGGTTGAAGAGAGTCAGCTCAACCCGAAATTAGTTTCCTCAAATTTAATAATGGCGGTCCATATAATATGTATAACATGTTTCAACGGATAATACAGGAAAGAGGCTACCATCGACCCAAACAGCATTACAGAAGGAACATTACAATATATGGATGAGGATGCGAAGCGTCCAAGGCGTCATTTTGTGGTGAGGCTGAAGAATAGTTATCAGGTGCTCAAGGAACGTCTACTAAGGATTTAGACACAGCAGTTAGTTTCGGTACAAGCGGCCTCCGTAGTCTAGAGGTAACGTTCCCACCTCATGACTCGTGGTACGCGAGCTCAAACCCGGCGGAGGTCGTCGAATTTTTAAGGGCGGAAAAATTCAGGGAACAAGTCCTCCTTGAGGGACTTTAAGCCGTGGGTCCCGTGTCGTAGCTTTACGGCATGTAAAAGAACCTCATATCTCCTAAGGAGGTCACTGAGCAAAATTCAAGGACATTTCCTGCCCAACAGTAGTCTCTAACGCCTCTGATAGATGGGGGAAGCATTATAGATACCGCCAAGCCAGTAGAGGCCGAACTCGCTGGCTCGGTTGGGACTGATGATACGCACCAATATCGGTAGGGTATAGAGACTGGTAGAATATCATAGAGGGAAACACAATGGACCAATACTGGTCTAAGTGCATGGGGAAACCCACCCTCTCCAATAACTAACTAACTAACTAGTTTCAGTACAGGGAGGAAACGAACATACCTGCATACCCAGTCTGGTTCAGTCTTTCATAATTCAGTTCCATGTTCTTATAAATACATCACATAACACATAATACGCATATCTCAGCACTTTCAAACTTGTATTACACACACTGGATCGGATGAGTACTAGACAACGCTCTCTCGACTCTGTACCTTAAGCAGACCTAGCGCAATATAGTGGATTGAACAATGATTTAGAGAGGGCGTTAAAGTAAGTTCTCGCAGCCTATATTACACTTACTATAGAAAAGATTGATTGGAGAGGTCGAGGAAAACGAAGAAATCAGTTACGATAATCGATCCATGGGCTGAGATTAAAATATAGGACCTATCGAACACGAATGACTGCTAAGTACTCGATCGAGATATTGCATCTGTGTAAAAAGAATGACACGTGGTGCAGTCGCGTCCGTCCGTTTGTCTCGTATCTAAAATCAGAGGATGAAGAGGTTCACAATAAAATGTGTGTCCGAAATGCAAATTGTGGTTCACGTGGGTAGCTAAGAGGATATCACATAAAAGGGACAACTCGCCCCGTATTAATCGAACCGTGGAATCGCAGAGACTATGACTGGCCGAATATACAGTTCGGAAATTGGGGCGCAAGAAGTATATACAGAATTCTGTTGAGACCCTTTGGAAAGCGACAAACTGGAAGACCGAGAAGATGACGAGTGTAGACCCTGCATCATGAAGATATGGAGATATAAGACTGATCTATTAGCTTAGGTTGGTGTCTAATGGTGAGTTTTCGTATTAACCTGCATTTACACAAGGATATACAAAAAACAAACTCCGTGGTTTTAGTCCGCAAGCGAACTATATCAACCGACTGACCTCCGCTTCTCGGCGAAGTTAGTGCCAAAGTAGTGTGTCTGGAACGAGATCCACTCAGCCTCGTGAGGATAATTGTGGAGCTATTTCAAGGAAATAGCGGCTCCGGTCTAGAAAACCGAAATTAATGGCCGTGGGGAACGGTTGCGCTGACTACGCGACACCCCTCTAACCGCTAAAATTGGCACGTAAGGACATACACATAAGTTTAACAGTTATAACGTCTTAACTTAGTCTATAGCTTATAGACCTACCCCAATGACAGTTCGACGTAAATTAACACCAGCAATCCCTACAAACTGCTAATAATTTTATTCCTATGTGCATTACCGACCAATAGATATTTCTGGCAATCTGCTGTCAACGTAGGTACACAGCATTTTTCTGTTTATCGAATCTCTACTGCACATAGGAAGATTATCTATATTACATTTGCTAAAGAGAACGATTATTAGCAATTAGTGATTACTAGCATTCACTTATTTCCTACTCTCAGTGTAATACGTATACGTGCTATAAGTCAAATTATGCTTATATCATTATGTTAATGAATTCTAAGGCCCAAATATCTAATTCTTATGTAGTGAAATTCAAAGTTTCTAGAGAGCTAACAGTAAACCGAACACGCTGGTCTACAAGAAATATTCTAGACTCGTAGTCAGGAAGTGCTCTGTTCAAATCTCGGCCGGGGTACCTGGTATCCTAAATAGGCTTTTTCGTGGTTTTCCTCAGTCCCTCCGGAAACATTCTGGGACAATATCTCGATTTTACCAAAACGTTTGCAATTCATCGTTCTTCTGTCTTCCTACCACCCGAAGACATACTAATCCCGATACTGAAAGCGCTCTTATACAGCCCATGAAAATCAAATACCGACAGTAGTATCATAGCTCAGTAGATCGCAGTGGCCGCGCGGTCTAAGGCATGAAATGTCTTCGCTCGCTCGAACACTGGAATCGTGGGTTTAAATCCCATTCGAGGCATGGATGTCTGTTTGCGCTTATTCTGTGTTTGTTAGGTAGAGGCCTTGCGACGGGCCGGTCCCCCGTCCAAGGAGTCCTACCGACAGTCTAAGATTAAGAAACTGAAGTGAAACGAGTGTTTCACGGATGACCCATGCTCCAAGAGGGAGCAACAGGAATAGGAAAAGAAACTTACTTACTTATGGAGCTGAGTCCTTCTGGAGGAGCCGCCAATTGTGCAGCTACTCAAGAATTTCCCAGCATTTTATGGAACCCGAAGGTTCATTACCGTGTTCACAATAGCCCCCCAGTGGTCCCTATCCTGAGCCAGATCTATCCAATCCATACTATCCCATCCTGTCTCTCTAAGATCCATTTTAATATTGTCCACCCACATACGCCTTGGTCTTCCTTGTGGTCTCTTTCCTTCTGGCTTTCCCACCAATATCCTATACGCATTCCTCGTCTCCACCATTCGTGCTACGTGCCCTGCCCACCTCATCCTCCTTGACTTGATCATTCTAATTATACTTGGAGAAGAGTACAAGTTATGAAGCTCCTCATTATGCAGTTTTATCCAACCTCCTGTCACTTCATCTCTCTTCGGTCCAAATATTCTCCTCAACACCCTGTTCTCAAACACCCTCAGTCTATGTTCCTCCCTTAATGTCAGAGACCAAGTTTCACACCCATACAGAACCACAGGCAAAATTATAGTTTTTTATATTCTAATTTTTATTTTTTGGACAACAGATGAGAAGACAAAAGGTTCTGGACTGAATGACAGCAAGCATTACCCGAGTTCAATCGCCTCTTAATTTCCTCCTGAATCAGGTTTCGATCTGTTATCGTTGTTCCCAAATATCTGAACTGTGCCACATTTTCAAAACATCTGTTACCTATTTTTATGTCGTGTTTTTGCCCTGCATTTTGGTGACGAGACAGTAACATATACTTAGTTTTCTCTGTGTTTACTTCTAGACCAACCTCTTTACTTGCGTCAATAAAAGTTTGTGTGTTTTTCTTTATGTTATCTACATTATCACCCAGTAGATTCACATCATCAGCATAGACCAACAGCTGATGTGTCCCGTTTAGTTCCAGTCCCACCTGGTTTCCCTGGACCTTCCTAACTGCATATTCTAAGGCAACGTTGAAAAGGAGCGGCGATAAAGCATCTCCTTGCTTTAGACCATTCTGGTTAGGAGATTTATCAGACAAATGTTTACCTACATGGACTTTACTATACGTTTCGTTTATACACATTTTAAGCAATAGGAGAAGAAAAGAAGAAGAAAATCAAAGCTTATAACCAGACATGAGATCCTAAGCAAATACGATAAACCTAATATTTTACAACTAGTATCCCTTAAATTCTTATCTTATAGCGTAAATTGTCTCGCAAAAACATGGCTCACGTTTATAGCTGTAAAGTAAGTGGATCTGAGTGGGCACGAGGGTAGAAGCGGGTTCACACCGGCCGCTTAGTTCCGGGGCTTTCATTTTCAGTGCGTCACATAATTCAACTCTGGGACCCTTACCTACTTCTGAGAAGCTACTTCCACGTTAATAAGGACAGACTGCTTTTATTACTTTTCCTCTGTGACTGTAAATATGCAGTAAATGTAAAAGCAGAAATTATCTTCGTGCTTAATTCCCATGCATTCTTGAATTCAGAACCATGTGGAGACCAGTGGTCAGAACTTCCGGTACCAATTGGTTATGCGGCGGTGTGGACCCTGGAGCGGCCTGGTCGTTGTGAAGTAGAGAACAATAGTAGATGTGTAGTATGTGTAAGGGGTGAGCCATAATATCCGGCCCTTGCACTGCGACCTTCAATGATCTATTCAAGTTGAGAACAACTTTTGCCCCTGAAGAGAATCGAACCCCGATTCCTCAATCTTCCAACCTGTATTCTTGTCACTATAGGCCTACCCGCTGAACTATCACTGTTCTCTGGAAGTACCCATTTACGTTTAAATATATATTTAAACGTAAATGGGTTTAACCATTAGATTGAAAGACAACGAAAGTTAATGTGATTCGATATGTCTACACATGTAACACTTGTAGAGTTAAAAAACCAAGACTAAATTCATAATGCACTTCATAAAATTCGTAACAGCCGTTTTCGCCGTCTATTAAGATTACCTGCGATCGGTTTACAAACAACATTTCATGAAAAACACAAAATGCTTTTGACACGACAGCCAAATTCAGATTTCAACAGAATAATGATGCACAACATCGATTTATAACAAAGTCTGTGAAAAAGATTTGTAAGTCTATTTAACGTTGTGTGTAAAGTAGGCTTTACATATAGAGGCATTTACAATGCAACACTATTTGCAAGCAAATTCGGCATACGAAACTCAGGCCTTAATATAAATAGCAAATCCGAACTACCTGCACCCAATGCGAAATATTCAGTGTCATGACGAGAAAGACAAATGTTTGACCCGGACACTGGTCTGCCTTCCCGCAGTACCTCACAATACTGAATTTTGTATATTTTTAAGAAAAGCCGAGTAGTGAGAAAGTTCCTGTTCTTTGCCCGATTTAAAAGGGTCAAACAATAATACGTGGGAATATACAAACAAATGTGGCCCACTGCGTAGTACCGCTTGCGTCAGAGGGACGAGTGATAGATGATTTCGAGAACACCTAATGTCGATTTGAATTGCAAAGCATGAGTGACATGTGTTTGTTAAGAAGCAATTCGTTTGTATTTCCATGATGCCATGAATTTTATATAGAGCACGTGTGGAACTCTGGATATTCTGTCTGATGATAATATGTGCATCGCAGAGACGGAAATCGAACAAAAGACTTAAATCAGTATCCCACGGACACTTGTTCTTTCCGTAGGGTACTAGGCAAAAATTGGTCATTTCCATCGAAGTATGTAGGTTTATGACGGTGGTGTATGAATAGTAATTTTGAATGATATTCTGGACATTGTCCACCGTCCATTTTTTTTTCCAAATTACAATATTTAAAAAATTCTTTCATCCAACCTTAAATTCCAGAATATCTCTGTGAATGACCCCAGCGGAGCAGTGTTTATTACAATGTCGTCACGTCGTTTGAAGGTTTGAAAATTCAGAAGGCAGTGATAAAACAACGTCCAAATTATCAGTCAAATTATAACTGCTACGTTGCCGAAGCCTGTACCTGAATACACGTAAGCCAATACAAAATCATAGGGGCAAAAACGCTGGGAGCTATTGCTACGTTGAACATATACGATTTTTACCGTCAACGCAACAATATTTTATTATTTCTTTATCTAGCACGCATTACATATTTCGATCTCAACCGGGTCATTTTCAGGTTGAATCCACTCTCTAGCAAAATGGTGACATTACGATACTAACATGGAGGGCCAATGCAGCAAACAGCAGAAATCTTACGAAGCCTGTGCGCGGTCTACTGGAGTAACAAACACGGAGCTACACGTACTAACAGCTTATAACATCTTGAAGGATCGTTTTAAAATAACTTTTTAAATATAAAATTTTGGATCTAGGATCACCTAATTATTAAATTAGTTTTAACCTATTGTTGCATATATGAGTTTATCACATATACGGTTTTTATTCTTACTGTATATTATTTTATTGTTAATTTAACCAATATCTGGTCTAGATTTGTCTAGCTTGTGAAGTGAATAGAAACTAACTTGTACGAGGGCGGCGCCATAGCTCAAGAGGTTACTCGCTGGCTCCCCACCGCGGCGGCCCGGGTTCGATCCCGGGTCTGCTCAAGAGGGATTTATGGTGGACAAAGTGGTGCTGGGGCGGGTTTTCTCCGAGTACTTCGGTTTCCCCTGCCAATCTTCATTCCACCAAATTCTCCATCATCATAATCACCCGGGGCAGGCTACAATAGGCCAATCAATGGCCGCCGTGCCAAGTGAACCCAGCTGGGCTCCACACTCCACTAAGCGAATTAAAAAAAATTGTACGAACCATTTATAAAATTGGTAATGTTAGCGTTACAGTTCGATAATGGCATGTAAGAAACTTGCAGCACCTGAAGATGTTCCCTTTTGAAGCCGAAACATGTAGTGCGTGCCATATAAATAAATAAATAATAAGGTATTGTTGCGTTGATGGTAAAATTGTATTTGTTCATTCTATATACGCAACAGGATGCAGTCTTTAAAATACTATTGCTACGAACTGTTCATTTCCAAGGAAATAAGTAGCATACAAATAACTGATTCAGTGGGTATGTAGTTTCAGTAACAGAGCTCATTTCATTAGCAACCTATTATCAATGTGTGGTCCGCGCCGCCTCAGTCATTGTGTTTATAGGACAAGTTGCCACAAGTTCCTGGTAGCCCTAAACCTGAGCGGAAGAAGGAATTGTCATTTTATTAAGTCTCGAAATACCTGCTGCTAAATAAAAAAACACTCCGTGGTTTTAGTCCTCAAGCGAACAATACCGACCGAGCGACCGCCGCTTGTCGGCGAAGTTAGTGTCAACTTTGGCTGATAGAGGGTGTCGCGTGGTCAGCGCAACGGATCCCCACGGTCTGTAATCTCGGTTTTCTAGACCGGAGCCGCTATTTCTTTTAAATAGCTCATCAATTACATTGTAATCCTTCAAAATATTATTTTAAAAAATATATCAAGTGTGGCTTTTGCTTAAAGTAATGTAAAGTAATGATTTATTCAACTAATACGAACCAATATTAAACTGGTCTAACAATATTAGGCTCCCGGCACTCACCGAAATCTCTTACACAGTTTCGAAGACGAGCATGTGCATGGACAGACACATCGACTTATACGATGACCCTCGCATCATGAGTTTCATTTTATGCACTTTGTGCAAGAAACGAATAAAAACGCCACCAAATTTGGTGTCTTGTTGGCAGAAACCCCTAATTATGTAGCTGTAACATCTGAAATCATTTCAAGTAGGCCTGTCAATAAGTATGACTAACGTTATCCTGAAACATTTCACTAATCTCATTTTCCAACTGTCTTAAATTAAAGTGCATTCACATTGAAATTTGGGCTAGTGAATATGCATAGGTAATTGACGTGTCAATCAGGTTGCTCCGACCTTGCGAGCCAGCCCACACCTGACCTCATTCACATTGTAATATAAGCAGAGTGGTGCCAGGGGTAGGATAAGAAACATAAAGAATTACCTGCCTTAAAGCGGACATCAACTTCATGTGGTATATTTCGCTACCAGAACAGGGGCCTGGAGACTGAGTAATGGTCTTGTAGCCAGTATACCTGTTATACATACTGCCTCACCTACTTCAGTAACAGCGTCATGAAATGTAACCATTATAATTTTGTGAAGGAAATGTTATTACCAACTTGCAGGTCAAGTTTGCTTAGATTTCAGGTTTCGCTTTCCGTTCAATCAATGTATCAAGACTAACCATTATAGCTGAATAGACTTCTGAACTCATTAATTAACCAATGAAGTTAGCTTCACGTCGAAGCGAGCGCGTGTTAGGCTGTCTGAGGCGCTGATTAGTTTCTTCAGTTATATGATGCTGGGGGCCGCGCCATAGCTCAAGCAGTTAGTCGCTGGCTTCCCGGGTTCGATCCCGGGTCTGGTCAAGTGGGATTTGTGGTGGACAAAGTGGCGCTGGGGCGGGTTTTGTAATGCTGAATGATGGGATAAATATCAACGGTGAACTGATGGGGGAGTGAGAAGAGTCACTTGTTATTTTGCATGTAGTAACATGGAGCCGATAGCCGGTCACGGTAGCTGAGCGGTCTAAGGCGTGCACTGTCTTCGCTCGCTCGCTCGGAAGCAGGGATCGTGGGTTCGAATCCCACTCAGGGCATGGATGTTTGTGTGCGTTTTTCTGTGTTTGTGTACAGGTAGAGGCCTTGCGACGAGCTGATTGCCCGCCCAAGGAGTCCTACCGTATGTCTAAAATCTAGTAAACCGAAGTGAAACGGAGAGTTTCATGGAGGTAAGCCTAGGCCCAAATGAGGGCTGTAGCGCCAATGAAAAAAAAAATGGAGCCGATAGCAGTGTCCACGCGGTCTAAGACATAAACTGTCTTCGCCAGATCGAACAGTGGGATCGTGAGTTCCAATCCCACTCAAGGCATGGATGCCTATTGTAACCGTTCATTTTGATTGGAGAACTGTTGTGCATAAATTAAACATGTATTAGATTAAGATAACAATATTACAAACAAAGAGATCCGGCAGAAGGGACACGCGGAAGGGACATAGTTCAAGTTTTGCTATGTGAACAGGAAG
>NW_019728501.1:1572107-1611081 GCF_002891405.2 Cryptotermes secundus | reverse complement strand
TCGGACACTAAATTTACCACTACGGCCCTTCCGTAGAATAGTATAAGTACAGTACAAAGCAACAGTAGTAAGAAATTCAGTTGTATTCAGAAAGTTGGAAGGTATTAAAGGACTACTAAGTGCAACCGTCGAAAGGTGGGTGATTGTAGTGAAGTGTTCTTCCTGCCCTGTCCGAGCCAGACCCTTATAAGACCCTGGGATAGGAACCCAGCTCTACTGATTAAAGTAAAGAACCCAAAGAAGTGAGCGGTGGTGGAGTGGCGCACAGCGGAAAGGGCACAAAGGAAGTGAGCGGTTACACTATGTTCATTTATTCTCTATTTGTGTTATTCTGCGTGTAGATAGCGGCCTTGCGACTGGATGATCCCCCGTCCAAGGAGTCCTACCGACTGTGTACAGGATTAAAAACCTGAGAAAGAGGCCAAGGTACAACAAAGGACTGTACAGTCATAGATACACGTAGATAGTAACACGGAATTCGCCGGGAAGTACAAATTCACAAAAGGAATTCGGACTGACGTAGTCAAAATCATTATATAATACCAGACAAAATCATAACACTGAGACCTGCTAATATATCCTTCGAAAATGTTAGCTAACTTGAAAGATTTCTGAAAATCAGCAAGAAATCTGAATTATATATAAATAACGAAATAAACTAATTAAATTCGTAAAATGCATGCAACCATTCTGTTTAGC
This sequence comes from Cryptotermes secundus, assembly GCF_002891405.2. Lineage (NCBI taxonomy): Eukaryota > Metazoa > Arthropoda > Insecta > Blattodea > Kalotermitidae > Cryptotermes > Cryptotermes secundus. The sequence continues at coordinate 1,610,382 of NW_019728501.1, read as the reverse complement.
TACTGTATTTCGAGGCCTTCCAGGTTCCACAGAAGAAATGAATTTCAGAACTGACTGAAGAACTATCAACTGCTCAAGGACGGTGGGGCACTATGTACTTAGTTACCTAACTCTGAATGCTAATCATACGTGTTGGCGTTACATGCTCGGTAGCAATCGAGAGGTTAGTACTTCCGCCTCGTATTCAGGAAATGTCGGTCTGCATTCTCGATCCTGAGGCCCGCTACTTTTACTGATGTTTTTATCTTTCTTCAGTCGCCCAAAATTCTAAGATAATACTTCAAAATATGAGAGACAGCTTCCTTCCACAACGTAATAATTAATAATTTATAATGAACCTCACATTCGATTATGTGTAACCTATCACTCACTCATGGAGCTGAGCTCATCTCGAGAAGCAGCCAATTGTGTAGCTACTTAAGAACTTCTAGCATTTTATGGAACCCGAAGGTTCATTACCGTGTCCACAACATCCCTCCACTGATCCCTATCATCAGCCAGATCAATGCAATCCATATCATCCCATCTATCTCACTAAGGCCCATTTTAATATTGTCCACTCAACTATGTCTTGTTCTTCTTAGTGGTCTCTTTCCTTCTGGTTTTCCTACCAATAACCTATATGCATTATTCTTCTCCCCCATTCGTGCTACATTCCCTGCACATCTCATCGTCTTTGACTTGATCATTCTAATTATACATGGAAAAGAGTAAAATTATGAAGTTCCTCATTATGTAATTTTCTCCAACCTCCCGTCACTTCATCCCTCTTCGGTCCAAATATTCTCCAAATATTCACCCTGTTCTCAAACATCCTCAGTCTATGTTCCTCCCTTAACGTCTGAGACCATGTTTTGATATCCATTTTCTTTCGCTTAGGTCGCTTATCCAAAGAATCCGTCCAGGTCCGAGGCTTCTTGTGATCTTTCGTTACAAGCTTACTTTTTACGGTGATGAGTTGTTAGCCCCACGTCTAACCCGCAACTCAGAGAAGCACCCCTTGTCAACTGTCCGCAACCGCTTATTCAATATATTCGTAACTACCATCCATACCTGGAGAGCGTCTCCTCCATCCGCAACCTGAGGACGTACCATGCCGTCGTGAAAAGGGACGCACCTAACATGGATGTGTAACCTAGTCAGTTAAGAAATCTTCATTGAGCATGCTGAGATACGAAGCGGTACTATTTAAGAATCCGCTTGCAATGATACTTAACAATGAAGTACAGACAGTATATCAGCGTCCTTGTCTAGGTTTGAGCCAAGAAACTTGAATGCGTTAGTGATGCGAAAACTGGTCGCTAATACAAAAATGGCCATTTGAGAATTTCGATGCTTGTGAATTTGTTTCCCGCAGAACTGTTGTAGCACGTATCCTAGTGGAGCCTGATATGCCATCTTGCCTAAAAATCGGCTGCATCTATAGAAATCTGGACAAGTTTCAGCTTTCAAATCCAAAACAGAAGTAGCCCCCCCCCCAAAAAAAACAGATCTGTGTTATGGCTATGCTCTGTAATATTACACAAGATATTCTAAACGGCATAAAACCAGTGTCATAAAGGCTACCAAAACACAGGCGGCGTCCCTCGTATGCCCTTGATGCACTCATAAAATCGACTTGTATAAGTACACGTCATCCGAGTTCACCGAAGGAACACAAACATCTGTAAGAATTACGTTAATGCGTTTATCTCATGTCTGCATCTTAGCTATCATAGCTCTCTCCGGTGTTAATGCGTTATTTATTTATAGGCTGATGTGGTCCATCATATATTATTAAAATCAAAGTCTGGAAGAAGACTGACTGTAATGTTGCAGACGGACATTAATTATTAATGTTGAGAAAAGAATAAATTTTTTCGCCTAACTTAGGTCATTACCAACTGCAGTGTTTAGTTCTTACTGTATCAGTTACGGAATTATTTTTAATCATTAAACATACTCTGATATATTGGGTTTTTGGGCTTTATCCATCGTCCTGGTTTTTAAGATAACTAATAAAAACACGACGTTTCGGAAACTGGATCTTTCTAGCTCTTTCTAACGGACCCAACAGAATAGGTGTTTTCCTTCACCTGAGGACGGAAACAGATCCAGTTTCCGAAACGTCGTGTTTTTATTAGTTATCTTAAAAACCAGGACGATGGATAAAGTCCAAAAACCCAATATATCAGTGTGTTATACACCATCGTCAGAGTCCTATAGTAACTAATTAAACATACTGTAATTAAAAAGTAGTCGATCCACGCTCTGAAATTAGAGCCCCTTAAATTAGGCCAATACTTGTTCCACTAACAATACAATTTACGTTAATCGAATGGAAGAAACAAGAAACTGTCTTCAGGAAAATCGTTTAGAAGGTCGAACAGGAAATGAATAGGTAACATTAAGATGTGAGGAAAATATGCTGTCATTTTAAAAGGTAGATTTGAATAATGGCGTCTTTCATATTAGTGATGTTGAATTTAGATTCAGCTAATATGGTTAACTTACAGCATGTGATATTAATATTATGGATAAGCTTATGTAGTATGTATAACTGANGAAACTGTCTTCAGGAAAATCGTTTAGAAGGTCGAACAGGAAATGAATAGGTAACATTAAGATGTGAGGAAAATATGCTGTCATTTTAAAAGGTAGATTTGAATAATGGCGTCTTTCATATTAGTGATGTTGAATTTAGATTCAGCTAATATGGTTAACTTACAGCATGTGATATTAATATTATGGATAAGCTTATGTAGTATGTATAACAGGAATGTGCAAGTCCACTGCAATTAAGAGCCGTATATCTTCCAATTGCGTTCTTTGCTCTTTCAAATCCCCTTTGTATCTCAATTTTCATTTTCTGCAGATATAAGATATTACAGCCGGTCACTGTAGCCAAGCGGTCTAAGGCATGTACTGTCTTCGCTCGCTTGGAGACCGGGATCGTGGGTTCGAATCTCACTCAGGGCATGGATGTTTAGTTTGTGTGTGTGTGTGTGTGTGTGCGTTTTTATGTGTTTGTGTACAGGTGCGACGAGCTGATCACCCGCCCAAGGAGTCCTACCGAATGTGTAAGATATAGAAAAACCGAAGTGAACGGAGAAGTTCATGGAGGTAGCCCTAGGCCCACTGGGGCTGTAGTGCCAAGGAAAAAAAAAGCTATTATTATTTAATCAGCAATACAAATTACTGTATAGCAAAGAACCATAAATTCTGAAGAAAGCAGTCTTCTGGGATTTGGCACCGTGTATATGTGGTGTTAACCGACGTCTGCTTTTACCGGTTCTCACGGTCTCTTCGCTTGCAGATTTCTTATATTTTTTCTTCTACCCTGAAGATGGAGGCGATACGTTCCTCCGAAACGTCGGTTAACACCACATATACACGGTGCCAAATCCCAGAAGACTGCTTTCTTCATAGTCACCGCCGTGAAAGCCTCAAATCTTACAACCATAAATTCTGCTGTTGACAATAACAACCAGTATCACAGTACCGTAAAATAGGGTCACTTACCAAACAGGTACTACTACCAATACTGTGACTTTTGTCATTAAGCTATATTCTACAGCAACTAATGCCTGTAAACTAGGCATCATTACTGTAGATCTAAAACGCTAATAGTTTAAAAATGGGCCTCCACATTTGGCCCAAAGTTACAAGAGAATGGGGGACGAAGAATTCTTCGTCCCTTTTACGTTTCTTAGACAGGAGCCGACAAGAGGATAAAATATTTCCCGGGCGAATATTACATTAAAATGCATTTCTATTTACTCAGAATACACCGCAGTGTTGGGAGGCTGGAACTAGGTAAAGGCAAAAGCATATACAAAATCAGAATTATTTGGGTTTTGGACTTCGTCCACCGTCCGGTATTCTAGAAACCAGAAAACACAAGGTTTAGTAAACTGAATCTGTTTCCGTTCTCAGTTGAGGAGGGAAGAAACCTATTAGGTCCTTTAGAAAAGCTATTTGACATATATTTAGGCACAGTTAACACTGTCACGTGTTGGAGTGACTATAGACGGAGTCTGGATTGGAGATTGGATTTATTGTCCACTTTCATATCGTAACTACAAGTAACTATAACAATATCGTCAATCCCTACACACTACAGCACACGAGAAGCATCGCCACTCTGCTTCCACTAGTCGTTTTCCGGTAACGGACATTAACAATGGAGAGTTCTTCAGTTTCTGTGCTCACGTCGCTACTGTCCGGTTGGAATATCACACAACTGAACTGTTGCTTCAGCTGACTAACTTGCGGGCTGGCGGCCATCTCACACCAGCCTCCTAGTCTTCTTTTCCCAGACAGACTTACAATTGACAAATGCTCGGCTGGTGTCCTCGTTATATAAACATTTGGCACAGATCGCGTAGAAAACACCGTTTCTAAAAGTTAACTCGTTGCCGTGGGAACATGTCTGTTTCGCGGTCGCTACTTAGTAACGGGTCTACACGCTAGAATACTTAGAAAAATACAATTAACATAAAAGTACGGTCTACTGAGTTGTAATGAAATTTACCTCGAAGGAAGTCCAAAATCTCGAAGGAACATATCGCCTCCATCATCCGTGTAGAACAGTAAACAAAATAAGGATCCAGCAGATGCAGGCGGTCGCAAGCTGAGCTCAGCTCAGCAAGTTGCCAGCAGAAGCAGGCGGCCGCAAGCTGAGTAGATGCAGGCGGTGGTAAACTGAGTTCACATTGCTGAAGGTTTCTTCTACTCGTTCCTTGCTTTGCATACTCTGTGACCCGGAAGATGGGGACAATATTTTCTTCCGAGACGTCGAACTTTCTCCGAACTAAGACAGCATTAGAATATAAAAGACCGTAGTTTCTATAGCCATAGTCACGAGATACTCACATTCAGCATAACAAAAAAAAAAATCCGTGGCTTGTAATCCGCAAGCGAACTATACCGACTGAGCGACGGCCGCTTGTCGGCGAAGTTAGTGCCAACTTTTGCGGATAGAGGGTGTCGCGTGGTCAGCGCTACGAATCCCCACGGCCGTTAATTTCGGTTTTCTAGACCGGAGACGCTATTTCTTTGAAATAGCTCCTAAATTATCAATAAGAGGCTGAGCGGACCCTGTTCCAGAAAAAAATCTGGTGGCGCCGGGAATCGAACCCGAACCTCTGCATCTGCAGCCAAGAACTTTAACCACTAGACCACAGAGGCGGTAACAATTAAACAATTTCCGACTCTTCGAATTGTGACATCTGTACTCAACAGTGGGATTGGGTTTGCAACAATTAATCTGTATCCGCAATAAAGAAACATGAAGACCAATGAGGTACTGCATATACAGTCGCCTAGCTCGCTTTTGGCAAATGCACTCCTGTTTTATGTACATCTATAAAACCTTACGACAAGAGCTTGGCAATACTTTACATACAAGAAAAATTAAGGACCTACATTTCGACATGTTGGTGTCATTAACATACTTCTCGCAGCCCCACTATCGGTTCTGAAATTTCTTCCAAGTCATTTTTATAGCCAAAAGTAAGAAGAAAGTGCAGCCCCTACCGAAGGACCTTGACATAGCAAGTATCATTTTGAAGTCACCGGGACCGACTAGCATATCTCAATTGACGTTATTTCCAGTGCATGTTCTTCTTCGGCAGCTGTATAGTAATACAGACAGAAATGACGAAACAAAGAATGGGTGTGGCTTAAGTCAAGCAGGGACGTGTACTAGCTCAAATAACAACTACGAACAGATAATAAGTACATGCTTTACAGCTGTCGCCATATATATGTTACTGGAAGTCACTTTTCCCCAACCCAGAAAGAAGGGAAAACGTATTAAGGTGGGACAAATTCTATCCTCATAAATTAATTACTACTGTGCCATAATTAATCACACGTCAGATTAATTTTGTCACGAATCCCAATCCCAAAGGTTTCAATTACATGAAACATTACGCCTGTGCTCTAACTACGTAGAGATTTGTTCTCTAAAGATGGCTGCTCCTTTCTGTTTTCATTATGCTTCTTGTTGAAGTAACAGAAAGTCGGAGCACGATTGAAGTAGCGTTTGAGGAACTTTTACCGGTTTGTAATCCCTGACCAGTTTCAGAAACTAAAAAGCAAGCATATGGAATATTTATTACGAAATATCAGAAGTTTAAACATGTTACCAGGGCGAATAACTCAAGGAGATTGTATGGGCAGGGAGATTAGATGTCTTGCATAAGGGAAACTAGAGCTGCATATGTAATTTTGGTTTGGAAAGAGACCGCTTGGAAAATTAAGCCATGCATTCAAAATAACATTAAAAGTTAAAAAGGTACATAGATTTGATGTATGAATTATAATGAATTTTCTTAAAATACGGCCCAAGGGTGGGCCTCTGTTACGATTCTGATGGAGCAAAACGGAGAATCATAACTATCTACCTTTAGGGAAAACTCCTATATCTGAGTTCTAGCCCCGGTTACATATTTCTGCAGAGGTTGGAAACAGCTACAGAATCGTCTTAGGCCGTGTCACGGAGTGGTCATGTCTGGTCTTCGCTTAGCCATTATTTTGAGACACTAGTTGACGTAGTGTGTGTAGCGGCGAGTTTTGGTCGATTTCAACCAAATCTGGTATACAAATCTAGTGGCAAACTAGTCGACCATGAGACTATGATTTTATGATCATCCAACTCATGTTAATAGGATAACAACTATCATAAACTTTGCAGGTGAAGCAAGGACAGCTGTGGATAATACGGACTGCCTTGTCAGCAAGGCAAAAGTCTCTACCGGCCGCATAAGCATTTCTGGTTGCCATGATCAAATTATACAATTCGAGAGAAAAAACTGACATAACTTTTGACATATTCGCTTCCTTCGAACTGGTCAATTTGAAAATACTACACCGTAAAGTATATGAAAAACGAGGGGAGGAGAGATAGAATGAACGGAAAACAAAAGAAAAAGTTGAAAACACAACACATGACAATGTATTGTCTTTCGCTTCTCAAATCCAATTGCTTAAGAGGAAAACTCATAACTTAAAGTAATTTCAAGTATCAATCGGGACCTCAAACACTGTCACTTACATCAACCACTTTCGTAAAGGAGTTGGAATTTGATAAAAATCGTAAAAGTAATTTTCTATAAAACTGTAATTCAAAGTTCATATAGTACCTATAATTTCCGAATTAGTACTGGATTAATACTGACGATGCAACTTTTTCTTTTCCCCCTTGGCACTACAGCCCCAGTGGGCCTAGGCCTACCTCCATGAACTTCTCCGTTCACTTCGGTTTTTCTAGATCTTACACATTCGGTAGGGCTCCTTGAGCGGGTGATCAGCTCGTCGCAAGGCCTCTACCTGTACACAAACACAGAAAAACGCGTACACACAAACTAAACAGCCATGCCTTGAGCGGGATTCGAACCCACGATCCCGGTTTCCGAGCTAGCGAAGACAGTGCAGACGATGCAACTACTTATGAAAATATTTGTGCATACATCTCACGGAACTGTGTTAGGGAGTGCAGAGACAAAGAGTGCCGGTATGTAGTTGGTCTCTCTCTTCAGTGGCCAATAGCGCCTTCGAGATGAGATCGTGGGTCAGAGTGTTATGGATCTGAATTCTTCTCCGGTATTAAAATTTTAAAGTAGCCTATACTTCACCGCGTCTCAAATAAAGTTATCTAGAACACAAACACACAAAACTAACAAGAAGAAATGGCTAAATATATTGTGTTTAAGCTCCTGAACGATATTGTGACACATATTTATAGCCACAATTGTTTAAGAATTTATTAAAATCATGATGTTCCGGAAATTAGTTCCATTTCCCAAGTAGCCCCTCTCCATTCTCTCTCTGCTCTTATACAGCTGGGTTTATTCTACTCGACTCTAGTCTATCAGCAGGATGGTTCCTCGCTCGTAGATTTTCTTTTTTCTTCTACCCTGAAGAAGGAGGCGATACGTTCCTCCGAAACGTCGGTTAACACAATATCTACACGGGGCCACATCCCAGAAGATGGCTTTCTTCTTACTTCTCTTTCCGTCTTCAGAATAGGAAAGAAAACATACTCCGAAAACAGCTCTACAAAGGGGCCAAATACACGTATAGTACGTATGTTTTCTTTCAGTAATTCACTCAGACTATGCACAAAGCCTAAGCGGCGGAGGTCGTGGAATTTTTAAGGGCGGAAAAATTCAGGGAACAAGTCCTCCGGGAGGGACGTTAAGCCGTGGGTCCCGTGTCGTAGATTTACGGCACGTAAAAGATCCTCATGTCTCTAGGAGACCTCTGAGCAAAATTAATTAGGCAACAATTTCCCGCCCAAGTAGTTTCCAACGCCTCTGGTAGATGGGGGAAATATTAGGTACCGACGGCCGACCTCGTTGGCTGAACGGAGCTGATAGCACGCACCAGTACCGGTAGGGTATGGGGACAGTAGAAATTAAAGGGGGATGCACAATGGACCAATAACTGGTCTAAGTGCATGGGTAAACCCACCCCCTCTAATAATAATAATAATAATAATAATAATGCACAAAGCCTAGAATAATAGTTTGTAATAATGAAATTCCCTACTGAGGTACAGCAGAATTATGAGCGTGCATTTTGTTACTGCAAAACGTCTGTCTGCGATCTAGGTGCAGTATAACCGGAGGATAGCCGGGAGACAGTAAGAGATTTGACAACGTTTTCGATAGGCACAATTAAGAGGCATTCTTACTCTATTAGAATCCCCCGCCGCAACAAATATATATCCCACTAAGACTTAGATGCATCTGCTTTACGAATCACAGTACGTCACACACTGTGTAAGTAATCTTACGGAAGAAAAGTTCTGTGTAAATACGTTTGAATTTCCCACCAGCACACGAATATCGGAAGTGAGCTGAAAGTATAATCTAGTACAGAAGGTAGCGGGTTCCATACCCGATGAGGTCATGGGATTTTTCAATTGACTTAATCTTTCCATCCCCACTCAGACTCTAACAGAAATGAGTAACAGGAATCTTCCTGGGTGTAAAGGGCAGTCGGCGCATAAGGCTGAAAACTTCACCGCCATCTGTGAGCCGACTGTCTACAAAATATTGGAGTCTCGACGTCTCACATCCCTACGGGCCTCCACGGCCTGTTATAGGGATAGCTTTGTCTCTTTTTAGCAACTTTATAATAGTGACGTAACGATCTACGTCACAAACTGATGAAGACGCACTCTCGTTCCCGCAGTAGATGGAGTATGGTATTGTAACTTTCTATAAATGCCTGCATTTAATTCAATGTTGCATGACATAACATGCAGGCATATATTTTATGTCTACTTGAACTTTGAAAAATGCTTATAAATGGACACATTATTTTAGTCTGAACCAGTAGAGGGAGCTTGTGAACACAGTAATGAACTTGTGGTTTCCATAAAAGACGGAAAATTTTTTATCTTCAGCTAAGATTTTCAAGGAATCTATTCCATGGAGTGAATTATTTACGATATTTGATAGTCATCTATTATTATGGGTTCTTTGCACAAAGTGCGTGAAGTAACAACATTTCGATGGGGTTGTTTCAGTCAGTTTGCCCTCATATCTCCGAAACTAACTATGAAAATGTTAAAATAGATCTTACGAAAATATGATTGTGAAGATATGAACTGGCTTAAACGTGATGATAATACAGTCTTGAGAATATGACGATAAACTTTAGGATTCCAAAAAACTAGAGTTTCTTAATCATCTGATCTCACTAGAGCTCTATTCCACGGAATAAGTCAGTTAGATAGTTAATTAGTTACTTAGTCATTGTTGTTAATATCTATCATAGTAAAATGTCTGGCATAGTCTGAACATCTTTGTCTGCTTTCGGTGCCCTGGAAATAGAACGTACTTACATTGAAATCTGTATTGGAAATAATAAAGGTAATGTAGAGCTATCCCTGCACCAGGCCGTCGAGGCTCCCCATTTTCTCTAGATAATTGGCTCACAGATGGCAGTGAGGTTGTCAGCCTTACGCGCCGGGCTCCCTTTACTCCCTAGGAATATTCCTGCTACTCATTTCTGCTAGAGGCTGAGTCCACCCCAGGGCCATAGTGCAGCTGGAAGTATTAGGTAAATTGAAAGTTAACCTCATTGAGACTCGAACTTGCAACCTTCCGGCTTCTAGCATAGTGCCTCAACCAACTACACTACCGCATGCCTCATTCGAAATAATAAAAGATTATTATTATCTATGATCTGTACACACCAAAAGGTAGGTTTTCCATTCCTCAACTCGATCAATAATGGAGATTTGTTCACATGTCCTTTAATTCTCTGTAATAGTCACTCTCCTTCTCAGGATATAGAAACCTGGTACAAAACAAAATTGTGAGCAAATACGCAGTTTTATTTACATACAACTTGCATACTATTTTGAAGAAACTTTTATAAGTTTGTTTTATATCCAAGTCCATTGGCGACTGAAAATATCTAAGCTGGCGTAGACGTTTCACTTTTTTCCCTTTTTAGGCGCAACTTCAATCAAACATCTCCCAAAACAGAATGCCTCTCAGTTATAACCAATGGCCTGGAATAAAATTAAGAGTTAATAATATGTCTTATGTCGGTCATTTGTGAATTTGCGCTCGATATTCATTTGTTGCAGAACATATCTACTCTTTCGAAGCCGTCGCACTGTTTACAGACACTATATTTCTATATATATATTACTTTTTTAAATTGAAAAAGAATTTGAAATAAAAATAGCCTACCTTAATGACATCTGCATTTCGTAAGATGTATCATATGGAGATATTGGGTTTTCGGACTTTATCCATCGTCCTGGTTTTTAAGATAACTAAGAAAAACACGACGTTTCGGAAACTGGATCTGTTTCCGTCCTCAGGTGAGGGAAAAACACCTATTCTGTTGGGTCCCTTAGAAAGAGCTAGCCTCAATCACTGGACAACCAATGTCACAAAACACAAAGGTTATAAACACCTGAGACCAGGCTAAGTCCATGAGAGCTAATAAGAAAAATATACATAACAAATTGTACCAAACACATACAAGCGTGGAACCAGGATAGATAGAGCCGTAGACCTTTGTGTTTTGTGACATCGGTTGTCCAATGATTGAGGCTAGCTCTTTCTAAGGGACTTAAGAGAATAGGTGTTTTCCCTCATCTGAGGACGGAAAGAGATCCAGTTTCCGAAACGTCGTGCTTTTCTTAGTTATCTTAAAAACTAGGACGATGGATAAAGTCCGAAACCCCAATATCTCTGTGTGTTATATACCATCGTCAGAATCCTATAGTAACTACATGTACCATATGTTTACAGTTCTCAAGAGCCTGATGAACTCGACTACAGGTTCAAGTACGGATTATACGATGTATTTGACCCATACAAATCAATGAAAATTTCGCTTGACTGTTGTTATAGAAAGCCAAAACCAGTTTTCACCGAAATCCGAAAACTTTCAGAAATGAAACATGCGCCAGGTAGACAGACGGATGGACATGACCCGACAGTCATGCGCTCCCTTCCTGAAATACTCGTATATGGGAAAAGTTGATATGATGAAGTCGCTATAGAGTAAGGACAGAGAACTCCTGTATCTAATCACCATGGAAGCGAATGTGTTGGGTGAAGATAAAGTTCCATATATTCTTGATATAGGCAGTAGTTGCAGGTTTTGTCTTTACACTCAGAGAATGGACCACCAGCAACCAGCGGCTAGGAAACAGGGCAGGACTCAGTGCAGATGTGGTGCCGAGGAAAATATCCGGCGTAGAATCGAATCCAGGCAATTCACTTCACTGAAATTTACATCAGGATGATAACACACCGAAGAATTTTGTGACTTATTTGTGGCTCAGTATAATACTTCGTCAGGGGTATGCGGTGGCATAGTTGGTTCAAGCACTATGCCACAAAAGGGAAGGTCGCGGGTTCGAATCCCGATGTCATTGGATTTTTAAATTGACCTAATCCTTCTAGCCGCACTATGGCCCTGGAGTCGACTCAGCCTCTAACAGAATTAGTATCAAAAATCTTCCTGGGGGTAAAGGACGGCCGGCGCGTAAGGCTGACAAACTCACCTCCATCTGTGAGCCGATTATCTAGAAAATGTGGAAGCTTCGACGCCTCACAACTCTATGGGTGTTCACGGCCTGTTACAGGGATAGCTTCACTCTTTTTTATAATATACTTAGTCATACAAAGGATATGTAGCCGAAAACAGAAAAGATAAATGTATACGTGCATGCCTGCAACCTTTAGCCGATGGGAGTCTCTTGTAAAGTATTCAATTTGGGATACCGAAGAAATGGAAATGTAATACCATGAATGTTCGAGAAATAGGATGTGTGGATGTGAATTATTTAATTGCTTATATTACGGCCGTTGACACAACAAGTAATATGGGAATATCTTCAATAAAGACAATAGGTGTTGGTATACGTATATCTTACATGTTTAAAGTATAAACGTAATTGTGCTACATGTTTCGACCATATAATTAAGTCGTCATCAGTAACTTATGAACATAACTCAGGTGACTAAAATATAGTTTATAATAGAGATCCGTATCCTTGGAACTGATGGCTGAGTTGTTAACGAATATATATTTATATATTAGGCATATATCTATGATTTAGTACACAACTCGTTATTACGATTATGATTAAAACATAAAGATAAAGATAAAATAAAAATATTAAAAATATAAGTGACATAAAAATTAATTGTATGTTGTATTTAAAACTCAGGTTTGATGCTATTATGGTTCATGTGCAATCGTCAACTGACGTGTGTTGGTATGATGAAAGGTGTTATTTCTCGCTTGTTGTCGTGCTTTGAAATATCAATCAGCAGAAAGGATGAAGAAAGCAGTCTTCTTGGATTTGGCTCCGTGTATATGTGGTGTTAATCGACGTTTCGGAGGAATGTTTCGCCTCCATCTTCAGGGTAGAAGGAAAAATATAAGAAATCCGCAAGCGAAGAGACCGTGAGAACCAGTAAAAGCAGACTCTGCTTTTGCTGGTTCTCACGGTCTCTTCGCTTGCGGATTTCTTATATTTTTCCTTCTACCCTGAAGATGGAGGCGAAACATTCCTCCGAAACGTCGGTTAACACCACATATACACGGTGCCAAATCCCAGAAGACTGCTTTCTTCATAGTCACCGCCGTGAAAGCCTCAAATCTTATAAACAGAAAGGATATTCTATTACAGAGATTCGAAACTAAACTAAGTTATTGAGAAGGGAGTTTGTGGCCAAAACTTGTATTTGTTGCTATATTCTGTTATAAAACTATTTTTTTCTAATATCCCAGATATGTTGGGAGAAATTTTGTAGCAGAACATTCTGCTTGGATTATATAACGATGCACTTATTTATGGACAGCTGCTTTCCAAAAAGTACGTCTATAGTTATTGTACGAGGTCTTTAACATAGATTTTGTATTGTGTGTAAAGTCTGGTCACTGTCGCTGTTTGAAAGACTGTGTGAGTTTTGTAGCCTACGTTCCCGAAGCAGGCTTATGCGATCTTCCTGTTTGTGTGTCTGTGTATCCACCCTAACAGCTTTTCAATGCTTGAACCAATCTTCATGAAACTTGGTATATATATACATATATATACCTGAACCCATCTCAACGGCGTACTTCATAAATCCCTCCCATCAGTCTGTGTGTCTGTATGTGTATCCCCATACTGTTGCTAGGAAACGGCCAGGCAAAACGTTACCGCTGCAACGAACACACACGCAACAATAAGATAATTGTTGTACGCGTCGTTTGCTATGCGTTTCGCTTCGTGTCAAAGGTAAGTTTGGCGATTAGTTCTTCCCAGAACTTCTTGTTTATAAATAGAATTCCGATCGCTTCAGGTTACGAGTACATGTAACCGACATTCCACGTTCACGTACAAAGACAGCAGGAGATAGCGAATATATAATTTTAGTAAGTTTCGATTGTCTTTATTTCGTCACAGTTCAGCAGTGTCTGTCACTTTTTTTCTCTTGGGGCGAGACTGAGTCCACTTCGTACTGCAACCACTGTTTGGCCTATTGTGCCAGCTCCAGATGACAGATGATGGTGATTGTGAAGCAATCGGTGGAATGAGAACTGGCAGGGGAAACCGAAGTACTCGAAGAAAACATGTCCCAGTTCCACTTTGTCCACCATAAATCCCACATGACCTCATCCGGTCTCGAACCCGGGCCGCAGCGGTAGGAAAAAAACGAATAACTAACAGATGACTTTGGTCTCTGACGCTACTTTTAACAATTTAAATGTCTCTCTATGCAATAATATAGCTATTGTGCTGCGCGAGATTACGGTAAGACACTGCGCCGACAGAGCCATATACGTACTAATTCTGCCGGTAGGCGGATATGCCAAAAGCGTCTCTGCCGTCAGCTGTCATGTGCATGAAAAAATTTACTGTATTTAGAAAAGTTTCTGGAAGCACGTAAGTTGTATTTTTCTGTGTCTGATATTATGGCTAGATTGGGGTTAAGCGAAGCGGAGCCGCTAGTATTTACATATTGCTGTTACTCACTGATCTACAACGCTCCCCCAACATCGCCCTTCTGTAAACGCGAAATTTTTCGACAGATATTGGCGGTGGGTGGCTGCACGCTATTTCATAAGTCTATTCGTTTGTATTTAAGGGAAGAACTGACGCCAGCTGCCATAAATTACATTTAAAGATATATCGCGTTTCAGTTACACCAGGTGTCTTAAGGAAGAAAGATTTATCATTGCCCAAAATGGATCTCCTTGTTCAGTCCGACCTGTCTACATCTTCCATCTCTTTGTGTCTGGCCTTGTTTGTCTGGACACTGTCTCGTCCTTCTCCCGAGCATTCGACCGACCGACCGATCGACCGCCTTCCTTCCTTCGTAGTCGCCGTCGCGCCTCATGAGCAAGCAATAGGTGTGAGAGGAACCACTACTCCCGCCTCTCATCTCTAAGCTACAGGGAGAGGGGGTCCGCCCGCCCCGTGACCCCGCACAGGGGAGGGCGGGGAGTACCATCAACATCCCCCCAGCTTTGAAGGCAGGCTGGTAGACAAGGGTATAAATTGGTTGCACCACTCACAAGTACCGGTATTGGAACATTATATCGCAACTTTCAACTACTGCTGTTCTATTGGGAAGAGACCGACTTACAGACGAGAATTTCTTATCTAAGGGGGGTCCGCTATTTGTGCAAGTTGGTATTTTGAAGACAAAGTAAGTGTACCACAGAATATTTTAATTTCAAAATTGGAAATAAGAGTCATTTAGAACATATATACTGTAGTAAAGTTAGCACGAATCTGTTTTCTAAATTAGCAACACAACTAATGAATTTCGCGTTTGTAATCAAGAAACCCGTTGGTATCCATCCGCGGCGCTTCCACATATGTCGGATTAACTTCAGCGTTTCTTTCATTTCTTCAGTTTCATGTAGTTATGAAGGCGATACTAGCGAACGGAAAAAAGACATCTGAGTTGAGCACAAGCACTTATAAATACAGCACTTATATTTAAAAATTTTCCTAGGATGGCGGAGGATTTCGCTGACTGTGAGTCATTTGCTATTTCTAAACTAACGAATATGATAAAAACATAATTCTAAAATGTATGCGCCGCTTGGATTGGCAGTTCACGTGTTGTACATTTCAAGACGCTACTTTAAATTTACGGACCTATCCAGAAAAACAAAGAAAGTGGTGAGTGTTTCTCCACTCAATATGAGAACGTAGTCAGGAAGTGGGCTCATCTTTCACCATCCGCTAACCTCTTACAAGTTCCTCTCCATCTCAAGAGGGAGATGCTTCTATGCAGGCCTATGAGTTGAGTACCAAGTAAAACTGCTTGATATACACGTATGTCGATTGCTGGAACAAAGTTGCGGTGTCAGGAACAATACGATGCGCGGAGCGAAAGCCTGCACGCACGCACACTCAACACACACACATATATACATACACAAAGTCATTTTCGACACTATCTGCCGCAAGAGGGCGGGAGACAGTGAGCATTTGGCGGCTTCAGAGAGCAGAGCGCGTGCGGGCAGGCACCGCAACTAGCGAAGTAAACCGGTGTACGTCTCTTAATGAATCATTATTTGCTTTTTTTTTTTTGCTTGTGTTCCTTTTTTAAAAGTGCTCTAGGTTGAGTTTCTGAAATATACTTAAAATTATTTAATGGCTATTATTAATTTTATATAAAGTTATTTACATAAGCGGCATTTAATATTACTTTGGGTTGGATTAATAATTATAAAACACACAAAATAATATATATTTAATATTTCTTGCAGGTTATTCGAACTACCAGGTGACGGATGTAATAATCTTATTATAAACAACACTATAATATCTTGAACTGAAACCGGGCTCTCAAACAACAGAATCGTAAAACTTGACTTCTGTGCTGATACGAATCAGTTTCGTTGGGGTACTAATTCCTTGCGTGAAATTGCTTGAGGACCGAGTGCTCCACCATTCCAAATACTACGAAAAATGTCAGCGAAACCACCTTTTTTCATTCCGAATCCAGACCTGCGATTCAAATTATTTGCCCTGTTTTTGTTAACTTCATTTACCCTATGTCCTGTCAATTCCCGTCCTTCGACATCAGCAGCCAGTCCTCATCATCGCCATGTTCACCATGAAAACACAGACATAGTGCCTCAACAGTCGGAAGATATGGGTAATGAAAACCAAGAGATAATTATTCCTGAAATAGAAGTACCCGAAGAAGATGAATTTGAAGGCGTCAACAATGAACCAGCTGATGCTGAAGATTATCCTCAGCAAGGCATGTTCGCTATACCAATGGCCGATGCTGCGGGTAACAATGGCGGTCGCAAAGGGGAAGCAAAACATCCGAAATCATATCATAACAACGGAAAGAGTGGAAGAAGAAACGGTGTGGATCACCATTCCGTAGCGAAACCCGTACAAGAGGTGAACGACACCAATGAAGAAATACCGGAGGACCTGCACCTAGAGGAGCTCAACAGGTCCCTCAGCAACGGAAACGCATCCAACATGACAGCAAGTGAGGAAAACTATATCAAGCTGTCGAAAAATAACAGAGAAAGGTAAGCTTTTTCACATGTCTTAAAATGCTTGGTATGCTAGTTATTGTCGTTAACCTAAACTTAAAGAGAGTGCCATGCCCTTGGAATTAATGCCATTCAAAATTAAAATAAAATGTAGAACTAATGGGCATGATAGTATGAAACACATCACTTTGGATCGAGGAAGATTCGTATTAACGAGATATAAAACTCAAGCCGTAGAGCTTCGATCTGTTTATAGCACATTTTAAAAGTTAAGAAAACGAAAGTAACATGCAACCGAAGTTCAAAAGTGTTCACACTTAGTTTAACCTGTTAATGAAGGAGGCAGATTCCTGGAAAACACTGGTGCCTATCTACCATATTACACGACGTCACATCTCAGAAGAGAGTAATCTTTCAAAGCGAGCACATGTTTTCTGGATATAAGCAAATGTAATTAATCCAAGTCCATCCTTCATTGATTAGCTCTCGTATATGTTATATATAAAAGTTGTCCCTGTACTTAACTCTTAAAGTACTCGTATACTATGCCATGAAGGCGTATAGGGGATTTACTCCCCCACATTTTCTTTACCTCGGCACTAGCTGGAGGTGAGTGGTCAGCTTCACACCCCGGCCGCTTTGCCCACGGGGAAAGACCTCCCGGTACCCATTGCATAGCAGGTTAGGTGGGGTCCGGAGCCGGTCTGGACGTCGAGAAGAGAAAATTCTTGATTCTGCCGGGACTCGAACTCCGACCTCTCGGTCGTCTAGCCCGTGGCCAGTCGCTATACCGACTACGCTAAGCCGGCTATATATATAACAAAATGCAAATATCTTAAACAGTAATGACATGGCACACTCTTAACAACTTAAAAATAAGTAAAGCAAATTTTTATTATTTGTGTACTTTTCATTGAACTTTTAAAGATGTGGCTTTTATATTGCACAGCTTTCAAGCAGGATAATTTTTGCACAACTATGATATTACTAAAATTATGTTCTTTATATATGGAACAGAACTTTCGCCTAAACATACGAATGAGTGAAATAATTTCTAGCTAGTTAGAAGAATATATTATTTCACTACCACAGAGCTTAGGCTTACTGAAGGTCATTATTATCAACTGAAAAACTCAACAGGCGACTGGTTACTAGCTGGACGTCCGAGATTCAATTACCAAATTATGTGAAGATTTTTCTCTTCCCACAACGTCTAGACGGGTTGTGGGGTCTAACCAGGCTCCTCTTCCAGAGTTCTTTCCCCGGGAGAGTGAAGTTCACCATTAGCCAGAGTTATGCGTGGATATTCATGTTCAGTTAACTTGCATGTCTCCATGGGGTGTTGCTCAGTCACAGAGACATGATATTTTACACGTAGAATCGGCAGTGACGATAGGATATGAAGGATTTTGCAGAAAGTAATGATAAAATATTATCATTTCCGATGAAGTTCGTAAGGTGCGAAAAGAGATAGTTTTCCATATTGGCAAGGAACGATGAACTGTCAGTGAGGTAGTAGCTACAAAGAAACGACACGATTTAAAGGCGTGTTAACAGAAAGCGAGGAAACGAATTCCGTTCCTAGTTCCGTAAGGCCGGTATGTGATCATATACTATATATTTTGGTGACAAAATTTGAGATTTACAAGCGTTCCTTAAAAGATACATCATAACTACATTGTTTGCCACTTCTTTTATTGTCTTGCATAAAATTCTGAGGTCATGTAGTGTCATATTTAATGCGGTAGACTGCTTATGAATGGATGATAACAGAAATATATAGGTAAAATAGTAATGACATAATTAAGGCGTAACATGGTAGAGCAATGTCAAAATGGTTCCTGAAAAACTGGATATGCTGCTGTGGATTAGATTAATCTGGCTCAGGTTAGGGGCCANGAGGTAGTAGCTACAAAGAAACGACACGATTTAAAGGCGTGTTAACAGAAAGCGAGGAAACGAATTCCGTTCCTAGTTCCGTAAGGCCGGTATGTGATCATATACTATATATTTTGATGACAAAATTTGAGATTTACAAGCGTTCCTTAAAAGATACATCATAACTACATTGTTTGCCACTTCTTTTAGTGTCTTGCATAAAATTCTGAGGTCATGTAGTGTCATATTTAATGCGGTAGACTGCTTATGAATGGATGATAACAGAAATATATAGGTAAAATAGTAATGACATAATTAAGGCGTAACATGGTAGAGCAATCGGGCCTCTGCAAGTTATTGAAAATATAGCCATGATATTCGTGGATTTCCTTCATCTTTCCAAGAAAATGTTGAAATAAGCTTCGAAGCTTCATTTTAAACCCTTACTTACACCACTCTGGGTCATTTTTGTCTTATTCGACGCCAAATAACAAATGCAGTTAAAAGAGCGGCGATGAATACAGGAGAAAAAAAAAATATATATATATATATACACACACAGCGCGGCTAGAACAGTTAATGTGACTCTCTAGCTTGAATTAGCAGATGACTGTGTCTCAATATTCCCTGGAATATTTTCATTTTCAATGTAAAAGTTATAGCATTAGACTGTTGGGTTTACTAATGAGAATTCATAAATGAAAATAAATCTTCTGTAAATATTTTCATACGGATTACAGAACTGCAGAGTTGAAAAATTCAACGGCTTGGCGAAGATGAAGGCCCATCCATGGTTCCGCCAAAAAATATTTAGTACTGATTAAACAAACCCAAGTCTTCATGTGGTACTACATTTACGTTTGGAAGCGTGTCACATTAATATTTACGGTTTGCTGATAATTTTATTTTATTTTAAGAATAATTCTATTCGACAGACATAAAATCATCTTTTATTTATCACTTGCCAGTTTCTCGTGAGGTAGAACACAACATAAGATCCTATAAGGCCCTACATAAGGCTATAAAAATTGTAAAGCCCATTCAAGATTTTCTTCTAAAAGATGTGAAGTACCTCAATGATTTCCGGTCCAGATTCGGACCAACTAACTACTGAAGTCGGCCGCTTTACTGTCTGCAATATACTCGTGCAGCGGTTACTGAAATAGTAACAAGCCGAGGTCCAACAGCTCTGCGGCTTCTGACGGATGGGAATCCTATTTTAACTCATCTGACCATATGGGTTTACATATATATTGTGTAAAGCAGTGTTCCTCTCCAACCAGGGCACCACTGACCATAAAAGGTGCAACAGCCCTATAAAGCAGAGACAGTAAATTATTATTTGTCATAGGCCCAATTGAGATATTTCGAAATGACCACTGGCCAGAGAGTCTGACGAAAAAGAAAAGAACGTCCGCAGTTCTGAAATTGTTAATAACTAATAATTACTATTCCCATTGACCGAACATACTTTACGGGTGTTACCCGATCGTACAAGACACCTTATTCGCAATTAAATTCTGATTTTATTCTTCCACGTCTTCACGTTGATCGTGTCATTGGGTATCTTCGTTTTGCATAAGTGGGCAACGCTTCGGAGGCAAATGTTGCCTCCATCTTCAGGGTAGAAGTGTGTATGTTCATGTACACATTGGTTTTCATCCAACAGAACCACGACAAACGGTGGGGGCTGTTCATATTGGCCAACACCGGGCACCAACCGCAATCCTCCCCCCCATGGGTCTCTTTCACCAAAGCTATATATACATGAATAGTCACGCCCCCTAGTCGCTTATTCGGAAGTCGGCAGTACTTCCCACTTCCGTAACGTCCAAGCTTCCAAGATCACGATTAACATAAACATTTAATATGGACACAATACCCTAGAGTCTCGTTTGTAGCCACAATGTCTTAAGGCAATCATTAATCCGAAAGTGAACCAAATTTCTTTTCGGCATCACGTCCTTAGTGGCTATGGCAGCGGCCCTTTATTTAGTCAGCCGTAGAGCGAAGCTGATCACCCGCCGGTATCTAGTGCAGTGATCTTTAAAATGTGAACGTTTACTTCCACGTCCCCTATTCGTCTTCATGGCCTGATGTAAAGACACAGACGGAACTATACCTCTGCATTTACAAGTTTTCACACAGAAGTTTTATTAATGACGTGGGCACTTACGTCACTAAAGCCGGATCAAGCCCGCAGGCTGTAGTTTACCCCCCTTGACCTCGGCACTGGATGAAAGTGAGTGGTCACCTTAACTCCCTGGCTGCTTTATCCCTAGGGCGAAAAGACCCCCGGTGGAGGCTGGCCCAGGAGCCGATCTGAACGCTGTGATGAGAAAAAGTTTCTTGCCCTGCCGGGATTCGAACACCGGCCGTCAAGCTCTTATCTCGTCGCTACACCGACTAAGCTATCCCGGCTCCTCTGAAAACAAAGTAATGAGGTAGTTAGATTTTTTAAGTTTCGTGTTGTGGGGTGAGACTGAGTCCACTTGATACGTCGGCCACTAATTGGCCAATTGTACCAGCCCCGGATGACAGATGAGTATGGAGCATTTGGTGGAATGATAATTGGCAGGAGACACCAAAGTACTCAGAGAAAACCTGCCCCAGTACCACTCTGTCTACCACAAATCCACGTGACTTGACCTGGGGTCGAACCCGGGCCATCGCTGTGGGAAGCCCGCCACTAACCGTCTGAGCTGTGGCACGGCCATAAGTACTGAAGTAAATATGTATTTAACAGAGATAAATCAGTGCCAAAGTAGGAACTGGAGAAAACTAAATATATACTTCGTAATTTATGTAGTTCTAATATTGTGGAAGTGGACGAATGGAACATTATGATAAGCGGAACATGTTTCCTGAATTAGGGAGGCGAGAAATGAGCATACCTGTAACATTTTGATGTGAGGGTAAACGTTGTATAAGACCATGAAGCAAATTGGTGATAATACGAAAAACAATTTTGAAGAAAGAGGCTGCTGGACTGTAAACTCGATTTATTTTTTTATTGCTAGTAGAGTGGGACTAAGTCCCTTGTACTGCGGCCACTTCTGGCCTATTCTACCTGCCCCAGATGATAAGTGAGGGTCATTATGGAGCAATTGGTGGAATGAAGATTGGTAAGGGAAACCGAAGTACTCGGAGAAAACCTGCCCCAGCGCCACTTTGTCCACCACAAATCCCACTTGACCAGACCCGGGATCGAACCCGGGCCGCCGTGATAGGAAGCCAGCGACTAACCGCTTGAGCTATGGCGCTGCCAAACTCGATTTAAATGGTTCATGATAGGGTGCCTGGACAGTCCTTTATGTGAACGGTGGTGAAACTTCTAGTTTATTACCAGGGAGTCAGTATAAATATGTACTCAGCTGATTACTTAGTTATCTAGTTAAGCAGGCAGCAAGGGGGAGCTCTGTTTAGCTCTGAGTAGTTACCTAGCAATTTTTCACTAAGTGTTAACGAGTGTTATCAACTCAAGCATAGTGACATGGGAGAACCATGTAGCGCACACTCGGAGGATAAGAAATGCATACAATTATTAATAAAATCGTGAAAGGAAAACACCACATGGTCACACAGGCATAGATGGGAGGATAATATTAAAATGGATCTTAAGTAAGCATGAAGTTGTGAACTGGATTTGTCTAGTTCAGGCTACGTACCAGTGACAGGCCCTTGAGAACACCATATTGAAATTTTGAGTCCGAAGAAGGCGTGAAATAGTCAATAGCTGGTGGATTATAAGCTTTCCATGAAGATTTCTTTCTTTGGAGATGGTAACCAAGATAAAGAATTTAAAGTCTGGCAACATCAAGTCCCTCTAGGAAATCATGCGAACATTGTATTCGTAATAAATAATGATGAAATAGAAAAACTAGAAAAATACTTAATTCAGGCAAGCAAAGTTATGAATTCTAGGGAGGCTATCCTAGCCTAACTGGTGCAAAGTTCACACCATTTGAAATTAAAGGAAATCCGTCTTAACTACACCAGCTGCCCAGCTTTGGTACTAGGGCTGTTGAACTGTCCGGATCTGGCCCGTAAGAGAGTTAGCTCATTTTACAAAGTACTAACGGTATGATGTGTCAAATGATAATGAGAAAGTGATTATGAATAATGAAGCGGGAGAGATTTAAGCTGCTTAAATTATATCCTGTGCCGATCACAGTAGCCGCGCGGTCTAGGACATGAACTGACTTCGCTCGCTCGAACTCTTGGACCCTGGATTCGAATCCCATTCAATGCATACATGTTTCTGTCGTCCTTCGTGCAGGTAGCGGCCTTGCGACGGGCTGATCACTCGTCCAAGGAATCCTACCGTCTGTGTAAAAAAAATTACGAAACTGAAGAAGAGGCCAGGACCCCAACAAAATTGCTGTACAGTCACTAATGAATGACATGAAATGAAATTATATCCTGTAGGCAAATCACGAAGCTAATCAAGACAAGGCAACCAGTAACAGGTAAGAATAGAAGCAGACGTCTCCTGAATGCAATGAGATATGTTACCGCTGATCTAACACGTTCGGTTAAAGTTGGCTTTGTCTGTTTTAATCATGACGGTATATAATATACTGATTGAGAAAAAGTTACTTTGAAGGCTATTCCAGCTTTTTTAAGAATGGAAATCCCGATATAATATATGAATATGTTAAGTACATTGCATAATATTTCACTAACTACGTGGGATAATAAAGAAAATATTAAGACAAACGAGGACAAGAAAACACTGACATTGGCTCCCAAAGTAAAACGTGGGATAAGAACGAAAAGTCAGTTAAATACAAGCACATAAAATGAAATATTGAGGTAAGGCTGAGGAGCGTATACTATGATTAGATAATATTAAAGAAGCAGACTGCACAGGCATTAAACGTTCATTCGGCAAGCAGAAGAACAGACAAGTAAGTAAAGTTGTCCCTATGCTTAACTAATCATCATTACACCATGAAGGCGTATGGGGGAGTAGATGTATAGATCCACATTTTCTTGACCTCGGCACTAACTAGAGGTGAGTAGTAAGCTTCACGCCCCCGTCGCTTTACCCCCGGTAGCCATTGGATAGGAGGCTAGGTGGGCCCCAGAACCGGTGTGGACGATATGGAGAAGAGAAAATTCTGCCCTTACGGGGACTCGAACCCCGACCCCTCAGTCGTCCAGCACGTAGGCAGTCGCTATACCGACTGCGCTACCCCGGCTCTCAGAACAGACAAGAACAGATGAGTAATTCACCCACCTTCACAGAACGGACAAAAATAAACTTCCAAAACTTTAATCTTCACTATGGCCTAAACAAAGCATAGGAAAATAGGAAGATCAATCATAAGTTGGCTAGAAGTCGGGACAGGCTTGAGACTTGAGTGAAGGCGAGAACAAATAGTGAACGCCTTTGATCCCATTCATTGCTAACTGAAAGAGTACAGCATTCTGCAAGGTGTCTATAAAACTGATACAGGTTTTCAGTTGACAATCAGATTGCCGGTCACGTCGTGCAGTTCCATGATGATGAAAGCGCTCGAATGAACAGCGTAATTTGTTCTGTCTCTATCGTACTCTTGAGCGACCGACGTAATAATTTGGTTCAATCTGAGAGTGGTCTGACTGTCAATAGGTCGTCAGGCTGATTTCGCCACCCGAAATCAAGTTCCTCTGCCTCCTACACGCGTGACGGATCAAACGCTGTAACGTCACCAAACCATTTTCTTTCGTAATCAGTTTTCTTCCCACCATGTTAGAGCATCTGCTTTCTCCTACGACGCAGTTGGTACAAACGAGACAGCAGTTCGTGGGATTCTTATAGTCGTAACAGAGGACGACATTTAATGAATTGTTCATTGCTTTATATGATGAAGCGTTGCCAGATACGTAGATTAAAAATCGCAGTTAGAACCGCTAACGTCCCTACTAAGAATTCTCACATACTCGTACGTACTGCTGATGGACGATCTATGCCTTTCTTTCTTCCTCTATTTCCGCCTTTCCGTGGGCCTTCGTACTTCGAAGTGTCGAGGAAGCCACGCAAGCCAGCGTCACCTCATTCAGTCAAGTAAAAAAAAAAAAAAGTAACTGGCCATGGAGGCCCATAGGGTTGTGAGACGTTGAGCGTTCCACATTATCTAGACAATCGGCTCACAGATGGCGGTGAGGCTGTCAGCCTTACGCGCAGGTCGCCCTTTACACCCCAGGATGATTCCTGGTACTCATTTCTGTTAGAGGCTGAGTCGACCTCAGGGCCATAGTGCGGCTGGAAGGATTAGATAAATTGAAAAAATCCACCTCATCGGGACTCGAACCCGCGACCTTCCGGCTTGTAACATAGTGCCTCAACCAACTACGCTACCGCGTGCCCCTCATTCAGTCAAGTACAATGCATATATATTTTTTTTCCCCAAATCCTTCTTTAACGAAATGATTCCTGACTTGTAGCCTTTTCAACATTTGATAGGCGATGACGAATTATAGGATGCTTCTGAAAGAGGAACTGGAGACGTGAAAAGAAGCAACCGTGATCTATTTAAGGCAATATCCCAATATTCTCCTCGAGGGACTGTAGAATATTACGAGCAACCTCAATCGAGAAAATCAGCTTCTCAGCCGGGAACACAACCCAGAACCTTCAGAATTCACAGCATAAGTGGTAACTGCACCGAGACATCAGTTCCTATTAGAAATCTCTGTTTTTGTTTCAGAAGAAACGAATCTTCAGCGCCAGCTTTTCATCATTAATATGTATAATACGGTTGAATAAGCTTTTGGGAATTCTACATCAGTGTTTCTCAACTGCCGGGCCGCGACCCGGTGCCAGGCTCTCGTCTTATAAAAAAAGAAATTACCGGGCCGCGGTCTCACAAAGATTGAGGACCACTGTTCTACATTACAGTTTAACATAGTGCACACTAATACCATGATTTATGGATTAGGAACTGACAATATTTTGACTGCTAAAGAATTTGTTTATTATTATGCATAATCATACAGACGGTTCATAAACATGATTACAAAAGCGTGTCATTGGATCCTATTCATAAGACAATTCTGATGTATTTCGACAGATTTCGCAACGAAATAATTTACTGCTGTAAGGGGCTGTTCGCCTCAAGACCAGTACGACTTTCGAAAACCTTCTGTTGTCAGCTGTCGTGGCTTATTTGACATGTTTCCAACATAATATAATTAACCTTCAAAAAGATAGGGCGTATATGCCCGTGCGTGATCATGGCTCCCCTAATACAAATACGATAGTCTTTGACTTTCCATGCTTCGGTTATAATCAACATTTAAAAGTTCAAAGTGCAGCAAGTTTCATTGATCCGACGACCGGAGTATGAATCCTATAAAAGTAGTGAAATACTGGCACAAATCCAGTGAAGTGCAAGATTGGGATTCGACACATGTTCTTGTGATGGCTGATTAATGTGATTCTCTAAAGGTTTGTGACTACACCAATACCATGATGGGCACAGTTCACTGCCTGAGGTGTATCTGATATAGGCCTACCCAAAGTTTCGGACATTGGCTCTACTCCGGTCTTTAGGCATCCTGTTGTCCTTAAACTGATAGATTTTTATTGATATTTTACCTTGAATATTAGTGGCAATACTAGATTAGAAGGGGTCTAACGAAATAAAAACATTTGTTAGTACAATAACAACCCATCAAGTGAAGCCGAGAACAAAGCCTACTCTCGAAAGTCTCTATGACTATATATTTGCCGATTTATGGTCCATTTAATAACGCTGTCAGTAGCGAAGCATGGGGTAGTAGAGAATAATGAACTGAAAAGAATATGGTTGAAGGTGGTTGTGTACTATCCCAGTAGTTGCCTAGAGGAACTGAATACTCATAAACGACGAAAAACCTTAATTTTTTAATTCCCTTAGTGGGGGGTGGAGTCCAGAAGGGTCCACTCGGCACGGCGGTCGCTGACTGGCCTATTGTAGCCTGCCCAGGTGATTATGATGATGGAGAATTTGGTGGAATGAAGATTGGCA
Source organism: Cryptotermes secundus (assembly GCF_002891405.2). NCBI lineage: Eukaryota > Metazoa > Arthropoda > Insecta > Blattodea > Kalotermitidae > Cryptotermes > Cryptotermes secundus. The sequence continues at coordinate 1,583,515 of NW_019728501.1, read as the reverse complement.
GGGGAAACCGAAGTACTCGGAGATAACCCGCCCCAGCGCCACTTTGTCCACCACAAATCCCACTTGAGCAGAGCCGGGATCGAACCCGGGCCGCCGCAGTGGGAAGCCAGCGACTAACCGCCTGAACTACGGCCCGGCCTACGAAAAACCTTAGTCAGGGTATCCGATGTTGGGATTCAGATTTAAACCTGGGACCTTCCGACAACGAAGGACGAGTGGCAGACACTTGACTGCGACCTCACAGTGTCTGTGAAATGCAAGCCTCACTCAGAAAGTTGACCATGTCCAATATAACATTATTATTTTGATTAAACCTTTAAAACTAGAATTCCTTTTAAATAATATATAAAATTCAGTTCATACCTCACAGGAAACACATTATGGTTTCGCTACAGAGACCAACCGGTTAATACTGTTTAGTGAAAATAAAAAGAACCATACGATCAAATAAATATACTCGGAAGACACAATGCTGAGCTTCGTTATGTTAAAGCAGGTGGTACATATAGCAACCACTTGGCTTTAAAGGGGTAATATGTGTAGTTTGATAGTTGTTCTAATAACGTATATAAGAAAAAGTAAGCTTGAAGTTTATTTAATGAATTATTTGACTCGCTATTTAATTACGCTTTTCCAGCTACACAGGCTAGAGAGGGTGGAATAGCAGGTTAACTCTGAACGATGGATTGAAAATAATGTGGAGGAAAGGGATTGTGGTCTGTTTTAAGACACTTCAGAATTTCCATGGAAGAATTCAGGAAAACCTGAAAATATTTCAGTCTTTCTAGCCATAATTCGTCAGAGGTCTCCGAATCCAGGACGTTTATATTGGTCCTCAGCGACTGGAAAGTAAGTACTGCTTCCGTGAAACGAACTGAAAACGCTCGTCACTCTTCGATATTCTCTGGTTCGATCTCTGATGTTTTCTTTATTTACCGTCAGTTCAGCAAAATTCGAATTATCTAGGCCTAAGGAAGTACCTTTGAAATCCAATATAACATTCGGAAGCAATCTAAGCACATTTATATATAGGAATGCCCATTCATGAAATTATTGTCTGTAACATTACACATAATGAAACCGACAAGAAGAAAAATGAAAGATCAGTTGCTTTTCTACAGCCTGTTGCAGATGTCGTCTAGATGTTGTCACGTGTATTGGTGACTACAGAAGCGGGTTTAGATTGGCGAATCGATTTACTGGATATTCACAAGTCGTAACTACAATTACTTCTTACACTCTCAAGGTTACGATAATAATAACACATAAGTAAAGTCTTCTATATCTGCTCGCAATAGTCGTTGATAGGTAACAGACATCAGGTATGGCTCAGCCTTAGTAATGTTTTCACTATCCGTTTCCTGTCAACGGATTTTACACAGGAACTATAAAAGTCTCACTAAATCACACACTCCCAATATCACTGTAATACAGCTCACATAAAGTCTTCAAATCCCACCTTAAGTCCTCACAGGCCGGCTTCTAAATCTTCCACTACGAACTTCCTATGGCTGACTTGAGCACTAGAGTCTAATTCTGTCAACTGTGTCGTAGCGCTGAAAGACCAAGCTAGAGGAGAAACAGAAACATATCAAAATTGTCCTTTGTTGCTAAGGTCTCCAACTTCTTAAAAATTGTTACTTCATTCTCATCACAGCTGCAAACTAATATCAGAATTACTGCAGATAATCGTGCAGGCGAGGATAAGCTCTTTAACGCATACAGATTACAAAACAAACGCCCAACAGATTATTTTTGAGGTTTATTTACCATACACAGGGAGGTTTCAGGAAAGCAGTGTAAGAAATTTTCAGATGATTACAATTTTATTTCATAAACTTTATATGTGATTGAATTAACACAGCCTGTTTATATTTGTACAGTTCTCGTAAGTTATACGAGATTTCAGGTTAATCTGTCGTAGTCTTTTTAAAGTACATATGCTTAAATTGTAAGTGATTACTAGCTCTATACACAGGTCTACTAAATATCAAAATATTTTAGCAACCATCATGCATTACTAGTCTGAATGATTAAGAAAGGCCTCTCACCTACTGTTGACTAATTTCATACAGGATGAAGTTCTTAAAACAGCGTCTGACAGTCCTTCTGAATGTAGATTACTATTCTGATTGGCTAACTAGCGCCCTCTCTGCACACACTATTGCTTATGATAGACATAGTGGTCCGTTGCTTCTGCCAAATATCTACATGCACCGCTCGGATTATCCCCAGGCACCAGGTCTCGAACGAGGGAGTACCCGGTTACAACCTTATGATTAATTAAAACATCAATTATATCTCAAGCGACAGAAACTGAAGGTTCAAAAATTCATGTGATTAAATGTATAAGCAATATTAATATAAAATTTAGATTTGAGGCATGGCACCTTTTAAGATGTAAAAAAATAAATTTCATTTGTCAAGCTACGAGACAAGCATTAGCCAAGAATGCGATTCGATGGCAAAGAACGCATTTGTAAAATGCAAGTAAGGCAAACGTAAAGTTGTTCCTGTGCTTAACTAATTAAGCACTATGACATGAAGGCGCATGGGGGAGTAGATGTAAAGATCCATATTTTCATGACAGGTGAGTGGTCAGCTTCGCGCCCCTGCCGCTTTAACCCCGGTGAAAGAGCCCCCGGCACCCATTGGATAGGAGGTCGGGTGGACCCCAGAGCGGGTCTGGACGACGTGGAGAAGATAAAATTCTTGACTCTACCGGGACTCGAACTCCGTCCCCTCCGCTGTCCAACTCGTAGCCAGTCGCTATACCGACTGCGCTACCCCGGCTCTTAAAATGCAGTTAATCAAGCAAAAGAATAATTTTCTACATTTGTATATGTGCTGATAAGAAGCTGACTAAATAACTAACTACATACAGAGGAATTCTCGAGACGCTAACGATAACTCATCTAGTAAAGAACTGGGTGCCGGTCACGGTAGCCGAGCGGTCTAAGGCATGCACTGTCTTCGCTCGCTCGGAAGCCGGGATCGTGGGTTCGAATCCCACTCAGGGCATGGATGTTTGTGTGCGTTTTTCTGCGTTTGTCTACAGGTAGAGGCCTTGCGACGAGCTGATCACCCGCCCAAGGAGTCCTACCGAATGTGTAAGATCTAGAAAAACCGAAGTGAACGGAGAAGTTCATGGAGGTAGGCCTAGGCCCACTGGGGCTGTAGTGCCAAGGAGGGAAAAAAAAAGAACTGGGTTCATTACCGCGTTCACACGAGCCCGCTTCTCGTCCCTATCTCGAGCAACGTAAATCGAGTCTAAACTTCTCCCCCCTTCCTCTTCTTCTTCTTCTACCTTTCGTGTTAGGCCTTCTGGCCTGTTTCCCATCAGACTTAATCTGAAACTATGGATCTTAAACACAGTCGGTAGGACTCCTTGGACGGGGAAACAGCCCTGCCGTAAAGCCGCTACCCATACAGGACAACATAAACATAGAAATAACGCAGACAGATATCCATGTCTCGAGTGGGATTCGAACCCAAGATCCCAGTGTTTGAGAGGGCGAAGACATTTCATTCCTTAGACCGCTCGGCCACTGCGATCATCTAGTCTAAACTCTCTTTGTTATTTCTTTCCGTTTAATATGCAAATACTTAACCCTAGGTTTCCCAAGTAACCTCTTCCGGCAAGGCCACCCGGATTAACATTTTGTACGCGTTTTGGTAACTACCATCCATAAGCTCGAGTCTCCAGTACTCAAGCCGGTATCATCTCCAATATTTCATAGAAGGAACTGTCATTTTACTGTCTCTTACTGGCATACTATATCCAGACTTCAAAGACGAGACATAAAATGCATGTAGGCTTAATGGAATTGGAACTTTTCTGACTGGTGCTGCTGAAATGCTTTGCATTAAGACTATCGATGAGAAGTCGCACTTAATTTCTGTTATCTGCAACATAAAGAAAAGCAAGGCGTGAAGATCATGCGCATGTCTATCCATGTGAAGGATTTATCTCGGGAAGCATTCAACCGATTTTCATTATATTTTATGCGACTGATTCTACATTAGAAGCCGTAGGTTTGATTTGTATGGCACAAGAGCAATAAATATATACATGAAGTTTAAATCGAACTTAATAAAATAGATCACAAAAGGCTCAACATACTACCAATAGATACATAGCAGAAAAATATTTGTATAAATTCCATTAAGCTCTATCTGGTATGTTGTTACCAACAGTATGGAGGAGCCTACTGCCTTTACTTTCAGTTCTACCTTGAATGCTATTTTTGTGGACTAATTAACGACGCATTCAGTAGTCAGAATATAATGATGATGAATTGGAACGGGTTTTGAAGCATTAGGTCATCGCCCAGTCGAGATATTATTCAGGAGTTTGCCTGGAGTGGATGAGCATGAAATACCTCGGATAGGATATCGGTTCCCCGGTCTAGATTCTAACCAGGCATCTCCGAATAGGAGTCTAGAGAGTTAACGCTACCTCAACCCGTCCGGTTCTATCCTGAAGGGTGGAGGTATTACGTTCTTCCGAAACGAATTACATGCTGTCGTGACCCAGAAGATCACAGTCTTAAATTTTTTTACCGCAATTATAACCTGAAATCTCTTTATGTAATGTCTGTCACTGCAGAAAATCTCAAACCGGCGACACCTTGGGATTTTTAACAAAATGAAAGGGAAAATGATTATGACTGCGAGATTTATAACTACAGTGAGTGAATATTAGAATCCAAAACGGACGAAAATAATAAAGAACGCCTTTCAACGCACTGAGTACTTGTGGAGCATTCTTTCTCCAGTTATACCCGTAAGCAGCGATAAGTCCACTCAGTGTCACGAAAACAGGCAATTAAATCGTGCCTTTATGGTCGTAGCGACGGCTTCACTCTATTGTCTCTCAGTGAGCTACAATAATGACGCAGCCACAGCACTCCGAAGCAAAACAGAGCTAAGGTGGCAGATATCTTGGCTACAAAGCTAATAAAGTTATGTCACAATGTAACTTGCCTTCTATACTGCTTAACACAACAGCTGTTTGTGACATCAGGGCCGTCAGTTTCACCGTAACCACTTTAAACTGCGCATGCCCTCAGATAAGTTCTCTTGTGGCATCTCATGTATAGTACAGCATTTCGCATCCAGCAAAGACAGGTTTCAGTTACAATTAGTTATCCCTGTAACAGGCCGTGGAGACCCATAGCGTTGTGAGACGTCGAGGCTCCCACATTTTCTAGACAATCGGCTCACAGATGGCGGTAAGGTTGTCAGCCTTACGCGCCAGCAAAAGCAGGTTATATAGAATAATGCAAACTTCCGATCCTTCCGAAACTTGGTATTATGTTATGCCACTGGAGTCCACTCCATGCCATTAGTAACAACAATATGGCGTGTAAGTCAACTTGCGAGGGGGGAACGACGCTAACAACATCCAAGTGGGCTGGTGTAGCGGTAACGATCTACGTTACGTAGACTTGTATCCGTGCTTGGTTCGAGTCTCTGTCGGGACACCGATTATTCTGGTTGAGGATTTTACTGGTTTCCCTCAGTCCCTCTAAGCAAACTGTGAGATAGACTGTCGATTAGGCCACGATGATTGCTTCAAATTCCTTTCTCATTCGTTATTCACCAATCACTCTACCATTCGACGCGATATATTCTGTGATAGGAAGAGAGTCGTAGAATAAACCACAAATAGACACTAGCTGCAGATGCATGGCAATAGATCTTTAAAATATAAGTAACGTTGTAAAAACATCTGTAATAAATGTGCGGAATGTACGAGGAAATATGCATCATCTTTTGCTTGACCAATAAACGGGTGGAGCTGAGGCAAACAGATTTACAAATACATTTAAGATGAGTATATTCGAGGTTATATCCTACAAATTTAACGTATACAAAAATCAACGCAACCAACAGAGTCGCACGCCCTATGAGGCACAGAGAGGCCGCAATACAAAAGATACAAAGAAAGTAGGAGAAAATTCTTGACCCTACCTGGACTCGAACTCCCACCCCGCTGTCGTCCAGCCCGTAGCCAATCGCTATACCGACTACGCTATCCTCTTTTAATTTTGTACCAAACAGATTTTATATGCATACCGATAACAGGTGGGGGCACGCGGTAGCGTAGTTGATTGAGGCACTATGCTACAAGCCGGAAGGTTGCGGGTTGAAGTCCCGATGAGGTCACTGAATTTTTTCAATTGACCTAATCCTTCCGGCCGAACTATGGCCCTGGGGTTCACTCAGCCTCTAACAGAAATGAGTACCAGGAATTAATTAAATAATTTTCCTGGGGAGTAAAGCGCGGCCGGCGCGTAAGGCTGACAACCTTACTGCCATCTTTGAGCCGATTGTCTAGAAAATGTGGGAGCCTCGACGTCTCACAACCCTGTGGGCCTTCATGGCCTGTTACAGGGATAGCTTCACTTTTTACTTTTACCGATAACATGTTATTTGAATAACATAAACCGCAAACTGCATTTCGAGCAAGAATGGGCTATAATTAAGAGTGTGACTGAGGCACGATGTTGATAAGCAGCGGCAGCCGAGAGCCGACAGCAAAACACGTCTTCTCTTATAATAACCGTACGTCTGCCCGCTGCCTCCCGCAGCAGGCTCCGAAGCCGGCACTTAGGTCGTGTCTTGAATTGGGTTCTTGCTAGAGCCATACTTAGAGTCTTGGGAATATTCAGATGCTGGCTTCGTCCTAGAACTTCGCGTTATTATTGTCGGTATCCTATTAAATGTACACGATCCAAATGTGCAAACAAGAAGTTCCTGGAAGAACTAATCGCTCAGTTTCCTTGATACAGCACGGATACGACGCATCCAACAATTCTTGTGTTGTGTGTGTATTCGTTACCGCGGTAACAATTTACCGAGCTGTTGCCTAGCAACGAGAGGGGGATGCACATATAGACACCCAGACTGAAGGGAGCGATTTATGAAGTACTCCGCTGGCACGGAGTCAGATGCCATGATATATATATATATACAAAGATTTGTTCAGCCATTCAGGAGCTGAAGGATATACAGACAGCATGGTGATGGCATAAACCTATTTTAATTTTTCAAAATAAGGAAAGCAGGCTAAAAGAGAAAACAAATACCCAACTAAAACACTTCTAACTAAACTAACTATATGGTAGTAGAAGGTGTGTGTTATAAACACTACTGATACCAGAGCCCGCCTTTGTGCATGATCCTAAGCCAATTTCATCTACCTATTGGGGGGAAGTCACCAGAGGCTCACTAACAAAGTCCGGCAACTGTAGACATCCTGAGCCATTTCCATCCACCGTTTATCCTCAAAATATATGTCCTGACATGCGGCTAAATGTTATCTTCCTTGTCTCCTTCCCCATCCCCAAGAGGTTTTCCAGCCAAAATTATGTACACACTTCTAGTCTCCCCATCGGGTATACAGACCCGATCCATCACGCCTCTCTTTCACTTCACTGCTCCAATTATAGCCTGCAAGGTATACAGACCCGATCCATCACGCCTCTCTTTCACTTCACTGCTCCAATTATAGCCTGAAAGGTATACAGACCCGATCCATCACGCCTCTCTTTCACTTCACTGCTCCAATTATAGCCTGCAAGGTATACAGACCCTTAAATCATGAACTTGTTTGCTATGCAATATTCTGAAACCTCTGCTGTACAAATCTAAGGGAGATTTAAGTGTTCCGTTATACTGACTTCACATGATAATATCTCGGCAGTCTTCACATGGCTGTACTGAAATATCTGCAAGAGACACTTGACGTTATTCAGTTCGTCTGAAGGAGGTAGGGCAGACTTCAGGGTGCAGACAGTATGCAAGCCGACACTGTTTAAATAACTGTGGTCTAGTGGTCAGAGTTCCTGGCTACAAATACAGAGGTCCCTGGTTCGACTCCTGGCGTTACCAGATTTTCTAAGAAGTAATGGGTATAGAACGGGGTCCACTCAAGCCTCGTGAGGATAAATGTGGAGAAATTTCAAGGAAATAGCGGCTCCTGTCTAGAGATTAACGACCGTACGGATCAGTTGCGCTGACCACACGACACCCTCTATCTGCTAAAGTTTGTACTAACTTCACCGACAAGCGGCGGTCGATCGGTCGGTATAGTTCGCTTGCGGACTACAGGTCATTGAGTTTTTTTTTATTTGCATATAAAGTTCGATGGTATTACTATTTCACTTGGATGCGCCACATATGTCTGTAATAAACTGTTTGAATATTCTGTTCGTTAATTTTATGGCAGAAATACACAAAGAAACGCGGAAAGAAACCACGCTTTATGGCTCGTCACAAAATCCTAGACAAAAGCATACCATTCGAATATCTACTGAATCACTGGAACATGTTGCCTGGATACAACAGTAGCAAATTCGAATGATATTCGCAGACAGACTAACTAAAGAAATGACTACTTCCATTTAATTGGGAATACCGTATTAACGCGTGTATAGGCCGCAACACAATTTTCAGACAGAAATTATAGAAAAAATAATTTTCTTGGAATATTATTTCAGGAGTAGAACACTCTGTATTACTAATTATGAATATAATTTTTTTTTTAAATGAAGTGTGATTTCGAATATAAGCCGCACCCCAGTTTTCGTCTTGAATTTCTGGTAAAAAAATGTGCGGCCTATACATGCGTAAATACGGCAGTTATCTTCCCACCTTCTGTCTAAACCATGTGTAGGTTACTAAAGTATGAGAGACTATAATTTGACCTGTTTTAGACAGGGATTTCCTGATCATCTCAGTAAGAGTCAACTGTTAAAGGCAGACACTACATACAGGATGCAGTGTGTGATGCAGATTAGTTTCAAGTTGAATATTGTAATTCAAAGTACGACATTCGAACACGGCCCTTACTGTCTGGTGGCCTATTATAGATATAAAACTCTCACTTCTACACAGACACACTTGACACTCCTAGCTCGTCCTAGACGACCGCTACTTCTGCTAGACAGACTCGTCGGGTCAAGGTACTTCTTGTCTAGGAGTATCACGCACGACCTACTCTTAGATTTCATGTGGGAAAACACAGTGTAATTAGCTATCTACAGTGCTCCCTCAAAAAGGAAGTGAAGCACATCATATAAATAGCCGGAACGGTAAAGATTATCGTTTTTCCTAGTAAAAGCTGTGAAGAAAGAGTGAAAATAAAGTCCAATATATTCTTAAACTTTTTTATTGCTAGTGGGGTGGGACTAAGTCCCTTGTACTGCGGCCACTTCTGGCCTATTGTACCAGCCCCAGATGATAGGTGAGGGTCATTGTGGAGCAATTGGTAGAATGAAGATTGGCAGGGGAAACCGAAGTACTCGGAGAAAACATGCCCCAGCGCCACTTTGTCCACCAGAATTCCCACTTGACCAGTCCCGGGATCGAACCCGGGCCGCCGCGGTGGGAAGCCAGAGACTAACCGCTTGAGCTATGGCACGGCCTATTCTTAACCTTAGTATGACATGCATATCATAAGACTGAAGCTTCGACCATTTTACCTCCCTGAACAGAGTTCTCGATACTTTTAGCTCCATCTTCCTATGATCCATGCATGCCATGTTTCTAGGGCAAAGGAATAGCGTTGCTTTCCCACTTTCTGCAAAACACGCACAGTGGGTATGGGTAGCTTACAGGCACTTAATAATGTATGAATTTAAAATTATTTCTTGTGATACTCAGCGATAGTGTAAAAGAGAAGTTATCCTTGTTCTTAATTAATTAAGCACAACGATATGAAGATGTATGGGGAATGGAACTGTAGCTCCAAATTTTTTTATTTCGACATTAGATTGAGGTCAGCTTCACGCCCCGGCCGCTTTATTTCCGGGGAATGAACCTCTGGTACTCATTGCATAGGAGATTAGGTGTGCCCCACTGCCGGTCTGGTCGCTGTGGAGAAGAGAAAAATTTCTTCCCTCTGCCAGGAGTAGAACCCCGGCCATCAAGTTCCTAATCCATCACTGTAGAAACTAAGCAGTCACGCGCATCTTTCTCACTGTATAACTGTCCTCTGTCTGCGGGCCCCAAAATGTAGCCTTCGTGCAGAATAACTTATTTTGCATTGGTTATTAGGCCTATTCGTAGGAATATTGTACCTGCTTCGTCGAGAAGGCCGAACTGAATTTCTGCAATATTTCATCTATCATATTTAGTAGGAAAACTAAAAATGAATATAAAGTAAAAAAAAGAGTAAAGGTAAAGGTGGAGGTCCATATGGTTGTGAGATGTTAAGGTTCCCATATTTTCTTGACAATCGGCTCATAGATGGCGGTAAGGTTGTCAGCCCTACGCGCCGGCCGCCCTTTACCACCAAGAATATTCCAAAAATATTCCTGGTACTCAATTTTGTTAGAGGCTCAGTCGACCCCAGGGCCATAGATTAAAAATGAGTATAATAAAAATAAATAATTAACTATGCTTCCACGTGAGCCTGTGAAAAATCCCCAGAAATCTATCTAAGAACGTTAGAATTCATGTTTTATATTGTGCAGAAATTTTAATGAAGCAAGTTTAAGAAGTAAATTTATTAATATATATTTACGTCTCACGTACTGTTTGCTTTTGGGGGGCGAGGCGCATGCAGCCCGCAGGTTGGTGTAACTGCTCTACGACGGAGGAATCATTTCGCATGGTCTTATCTGGCCAGTGGCCACAAAACTATGCAACTCCGCACCACAGAAATCATATTAAGGAAGCTGCGTGAAGAATAAACCTTGTGTCAAGAGTTTGTGGGTACAGGAAGGAAAGAAAGGCTGATGGTACGGTGTCACCCGAGATGTCGCCTACGACAGACAGGTCTGCAATCACCTGATGTCTGGACATGATATAAACGGGTTAAAGTACACGCATGCATTCACGTACACACACAAAGCGCAAACGTCATTGCTACAATTCATTTACGTCTTAATTCTGTACAGTGCCTGAAGTACTCATTCGGTTTATAGTTAAACTTGCTTTCTTTCTGGGCTCATGGCACTTTTCGATGGTGATTTGCCGATATTTGAGAGATTGTGGTTGTCTCCATCTTCAAAGTGAAAGAAGAGAGATGTCTGCTAGGTTCTCTGAAACCTTGGCAGACCTGCACACCATAACATGCGGCCGTAACCAAGAATGGAAAGAATATGATCTACTAGTCAACTAATGAAAATTCCCGTTGACATTCAACGAAAAATCAGATCTTTCACGTCTTTATTCTTTGCTCTCTTCCTTCCTCTCCTTTACCTACTTCATACCGGAGCCTTTATAACGTTCTGACCCTTGTCTGTTAAAACAGTTAAGTTACACATCAATCTTTCAGATTGCATATTGCCGAAAATTAAACTGCCACCTGTTGAGTACGTGAAGAGTGAACTGCGCAGTGCTGGGCCACGCCATAGCTCAAGCGGTTAGTAGCTGACTTCCCATCGCGGCGGCCC
>NW_019728501.1:1560096-1572087 GCF_002891405.2 Cryptotermes secundus | reverse complement strand
GTGGTGGACAAAGTGACGCTGGGGCAGGTTTTCTCCGAGTACTTCGGTTTCCCCTGCCAATCTTCATTCCACCAATTGCTCCACAATCACCCTCACCTGTCATCTGGGGCTGGTACAATAGGCCAGAAGTAGCAGCACTACAAGGGCCTTAGTCCCACCTCGCTAGCAATAAAATAAAATACTGCGGAGTGACAGTAAGTAGTGTGCACACATAGATACTCTAAAAAACACCTCCTATTTTAGAGATATAGCTGTGTAGCAGATAGCGTGCCTGTTTTCAATCTTAAATCTATTGTTGGAATCTCAGTCAGCTACCTTAATTGAAATATTTTGTCACTTTCTCAGTCCCTCCTTAAAACAGCTGACTACCCCTTTCTCCCGATTTTTTTTTGCTTGGCACTACAGCCGCAGTGGGCCTAGGCCTACCTCCATGAACTTCTCCGTTCACTTCGGTTTTTCTAGATCTTACACGTTCGGTAGGACTCCTTGGGCGAGTGATCAGCTCGTCGCAAGGCCTCTACCTGTACACAAACACAGAAAAACGCACACACGCAAACTAAACATCCATGCCCTGAGTGGGATTCGAACCCACAATCTCGGTTTCCAAGCGAGCGAAGACAGTACACGCCTTAGACCGCTTGGCTACCGTGACTGGCTTTCTCCCAAATAATTATTCACTATTCTAAATAATGTAATTTCTTATTTGACGCTAAATAAACACTGCAGTTAATAGGGTGTCATTAATATAAACTTTCGAAGAAACATAAACACAACTTCTACAGACGTCCTAAAAAATAAAAATATCTAAATCTTAACGTAAACATCAGTACTATGGATAAAATCACCATTCTCTTTCTGAAGTGACTGGCGATACGGCTGATGAAAGTTCCATTCCGAGAGAGAGAGAGAGAGAGAGAGAGGAGAGGATTGTAGTCTCTGACATATCGCGACGTCTAGACGGGCTCATATCCGATGGCCCTTTCCCCCAGGATAGTGTCAGGAGCGAGCCTGCTGCTGACCATTTCCCCGTGTCTAGTAGTATCGAGGTTACGAAACACATCCCAAGTTCTCAGGCGGCGCCTCTAGTTCGACAGATCTGTTACTCTACTATCAATGTAGTATTTTTTTATATTAATTTAACGAACTTTTAACTTAAGGACAAATCCCGTATACATTAAATTTGTCGGATATAACCACAGAGATCATAACACTGTACTGAAGCACCCTGTTGCATTATTGTATTTAGTTTGTATCAGCCTCTAACAGAAATGAGTACCAGGAATTAATTAAATAATTTTCCTGGGGAGTAAAGCGCGGCAGGCGCATAAGGCTGACAACCTTACCGCCGTCTTTGAGCCGATTATCTAGATAATGTGGGACCCTCAACGTCTCACAACCCTATGGGCCTTCACGGCCTGTAAAATGGATAGCTTTACTTTTTTTTTTTACTTACATATATTTCCATCTCAAATACAACTTATTATTTTGTCCTACTCTTTAAAAATACATGTTTCGGCCGTATACGTCCATCTTCAAGTGAATGTCTACCTTGCCAAAATTGTTCCAATGTATGTTTTTTTATTGCTAGTGGGGTGGGGCTAAGTCCCTTGTACTGCGGCCACTTTCGGCCTATGGTACCAGCCCCAGATGATAGACGAGGGTGATTGTGGAGCAATTGGTGGAATGAAGATTGGCAGGGGAAACCGAAGTACTCGGAGAAAACGTGCCCCAGCGCCAATTTGTCCACCACAAATGCCACTTGACCAGACCCGGGATCGAACCCGGGCCGCCGCGGTGGGAAGCCAGCGACTAACCGCTTGAGCTATGGCGCGGCCTCCACTGTACTGCGTGTGAATGCAATGTTGATTATTAATATTGTGACGAAATAATCCATTGCTAGGCAAAGGTTCAGTAAACACTGCCTAAAAGCCGGAATAGCAGCAGAAGCGGAAGTCATTTTGCTAGGCTACTGTTCGCTAGAATCTATTTCCTCGACAACGAGTATTAACAAAGACATTCATCTAGTGGGAATGTGTAAAACTGCGAAAAATCTAAGACAAGGATATCGACACATCGGCACACCGACTGAGAATCGATCCGAGGTACCTCACAAAAGCAAATCACATTAATTACCGCTGAACTAACCTTAACCTACCTGATGCCAAGCCTGATAAACGTATTTTTAGGAAATTTGTTTTGTGTCCTTATTAAAACTAAAAGTTAACGTTCCACTTGAGGAAGTCGCACTGTACAGCGATTCATTACAGCATATATTGCAGTGTATGTTCTCTTCTGATATCCCGCATCTGGCACTTCTAATTCAACATAGTAATTAAAACTGTCATCGAAATGTAGCTTATCTGATTTATATTTTATCAGCCCTGCATGGTTATGGTTATGGTTAAAATAGGAACCCAGTGGCACTTCTGCAGTGAAAGTGGATAAAAATGGCCATGTAAATATCTCCCCTAAAGAAAATTAACAACCGTTGCTTCCGGGCACAATAAATACTGCAGTTATAACAAGAAGCACGCTAGGCATCTACGTAGCAAACTAAAGTTTAAAGCATCATACCACGAAGGTGTAGTGCCTATAGCGAAAAGTGAAGCTACACTCATTGTTAACCTCGGTGATAGATGAAGTTGAGTCGTTAGCTTCACGCTGGAACTGATTTACCGCCCTGAAAAAACCACTGGAACTCATTAGTGGGTGTGACTCAGACTCGAGCCTGGCGACGAAAAGAAAATACCGCCCTTGCCAATAATGAAACCACGAACGTCTAGCCCAAAGATAGCCGATATACTGATTCAAACACGTTCTATATACATTTGTGGACATTTCTGAAATTAACATTCTCAGCATTGAAAAATGTATTTGGTAAAAATGTTGGCCTTTGATAACAACTATATTTTTAAGTTTGGACTATGTAAGTCCTCGTTATAGGACACCCCGCTATTGAGATGATGTAGGTCTATAAAACCCAACGCTAAGATATGTTCGCACTTTGTTGGCTTGTTTATATCAGTAAACGAAAGGGTGTGTGTGTGTGGAAAACGTGTAAGCTGAATCTGCAACGTCACATGAATTCGAACCCAAGGCCACAGCCACTAGACTACCGAGAGTGCTTGACCAGTGAGATATCAGTATCCTGCCAGACAGTCCTGGATTTCAGTAACAAAAACATGCGTTGTCAGAGTTTTCTTCTTTGTAACTGTTTGTCGTTTCCTGTAGAATCCTTACATTACTAACGACGCTATTTTACAATTCCTGAAACGACCCGGTGGTCTTTTGTAAGCATATTCATCTAGTATTCAAAATATTCTGGGTCCGATCCACCCAGCCATCGCCACTGATCTTAAAATAATACCGTGAACACTTGGGATGATCGGAAGCAGAAGGAATTATAAATTAAATCGTTAAGACTATCCTGAAATTTCCCCTTATAATAAACAAATACTGAGTTCACACATACGAGTAACTATCTACTGCCAGGTGATACGCAGACAGACGAGCAGTCAGAACTATGTAGCGAATGAATAAATATTCAGTGTTAAGGCTTTAACGTTCGCTTCTATTACACACTCTAAACGAAAGTATGTATAAATTACTTAATACAAGCTTCAAAACCATATTTTAATAGAGCACTACATTGAAAAATAAAAACCTATTTGATTTAACGTCGTCTAATATCAATAGAGATTCTCTTTTGTTACTTTCCCCTAATTCCTGTTGTGCCGAGGAGGTTGACTGTCAAATATGAAAGTTCGGAGATGTAATCATAACATTGTTTACGTTTCATTTTCTCGAAAACTGTTAGGCTCGCAGAGAAAGTGTATTGCGCGTAAAATGTGTTCATTTTCTCCATAGCTTTTATTCGAAAAATTCTTCTCTCCGATATTTATCAAGATACAGTTGTTCATGTAAAGTGACCTTCAGACTTGCCTGACCTACCTGATTATTGAAAGGACTTTTCGCAAAATTCTCCAGTATAAAATTTCATGAATATCGTCTAGTGGTTCTCGAGTTATTGTGTTCATACAGACGGAAGGACAG
Source organism: Cryptotermes secundus (assembly GCF_002891405.2). Classification (NCBI taxonomy): domain Eukaryota; kingdom Metazoa; phylum Arthropoda; class Insecta; order Blattodea; family Kalotermitidae; genus Cryptotermes; species Cryptotermes secundus. The sequence goes on along the minus strand of NW_019728501.1, from coordinate 1,568,034 downwards.
GAGGGCGTACTGAGCGAAAAACACGCACTTCTCAAGGTTGCGGCAGTAGATAAAAAAACGTAAGGGTATCCCTGTAACAGGCCGTGGAGGCCCATAGGGTTGTGAGACGTCGAGGCTCCCACATTTTCTAGACAATCAGCTCACAGATGGCGGTGAGGTTGTCAACCTTGCGCGCTGGCCGCCCTTTACCCCCAGAAATATTCCTGGTATTCATTTCTGTTAGAGGCTGAGTCGACCCCAGGGCCATAGTGCGGCTGGAAGGATTAGGTAAATTGAAAAAAAAAAATGGTCGCGAAAGTGTCTAAAGATAATAATGAAACAGGATGTCTGAAGGGGAAATTTAAACAAATTAAGAAAAACCGTACATATCAAACATGCCTCAGACAATATCCGACATAGAAATGGTATGTTACCATTTTTCAGGTTTCCCATAAAGCAAGGTTTCGCCCAGTTGTGTTACATTTCATGTCCCTACCATCATCCAAATGCTCTAGAGAACTGCTGTACACTGGTTTCTTGAATGTGTCAGTGCATTTTAAGAGAAACACTCCAAGTACCTTCTACAAAGACGTCTGACAGCCTCCAGAAAGAAATTTCGGCCCATTGGGCTTGAGGGGCACAGATTACTGGCGTTATCTCAAACAGCCCGCGTTCGGACTTCGGCGTATTTAACAGGTCAGCAACCTGTACACGCTGTTTCTCTCCAATAACGCCCAATAAATTTTTGAAAAGATAAAAAAAGAATAATGATTTGTAAACTTAATAGCGTAGTCGGTATAGCGACTGGCTACGGGCTGGACGACCGAGGGGTCGGAGTTCGAGTCCCGGTAGGGGCAGGAATATTCACTTCTCCATGTCGTCCAGACAGGTTCTGGGGTTCACCCAACCTCCTACCCAATGGGTACCGGGAGTTCTTTCCCTGGTGGTAAAGTGACAGGGGCGTGAAGCTGACCATTCACCTCCAGCTAGTGCCGAGGTCTAGAAAATGTGGATCTATACATCCACTCCCCCATATGCCTTCACTGAGTAGTGCTTAATTAGTTAAGTACAGGGACAGCTTTACCTTTTTACTGGGAAGCGAGCTCGTCTACTATACTCTTAACTTCCTGCTACTGTATTAAACATTCAAACAATAGCGTTGTTTCTTGTGTCAAAATGCCATGTTGACAGTTACACATTGAAGTGACTGTTTATGTACGATACCTGCGTGAAAAGGAAGGAAAGTATGGAATATAAATTCAGGGATGTTTCAAATAGTAAAAAGGAAAATCATGCAAACAATTTCAGAGAGAGGGGGTCTACAGTGGGCACACGAAGAGAGCGGAACATAAACGCCGCGTAATCACTGAGGAGAAATTGGAAGAAGTCGGTGCTAGACCTGAACATTCTTCCCGAGATCCCCTTAAACGCATTACAGAAAAGATTGGGGTTTAAAGATCGGGTTTGAAGTTCGCTCTGTTACTTCAACGCGTGAATGTGAACATATTACCAGGGAGCAAGGAATGCGTGCTTAAGAGCAACAGGGACCATTTCCGGGACCTGCTGTGATTTGTTAGCCTGTCAGTTACGCCACACGTCCCAACATGCACGGTACGAGATGACGCAAGTAGGCTGTGACCATTTCGCTGGATCCGAGGAAGGATTTTCGGCACGCTCTCAGATGACCCCTCTGCACGTCATTCATAAGACTTAAGATACCAAGGCTCATACGAACAAACTCTAGTTACATACATAGTTGTAGTAATGTGCATATCCACTATCATGTGCTCTGTTCCTTAACTAGAACTCATTAAGGAAGTATATGGTTTATTAACTGAAATACGGTTAATTTTCCGGGTTTAATTTACATGATCTTTACTGTTTGCAGCCAAGAATTCGACCAAGCCGACAGGTAAGGAGGCGAATTTTTGAAGCCTTGGCGTGCTAGGAATGTTGTTTTGTTTCTGCTGATTTACAACTCACCTGCATTTGTATTATATTGTTCAGTGTCATGCTTGCTGCTTTCTTAGATTTTCAAAGAAGTCTTTGCGTGTTCGGTTATTGATCTCGTCCAGTCATCTCTTGGCATTCTAAGTTCAATTAGTATTTGCGTCGTCCCTATCGTTCAACTTTCCAAGTGTTTTAAGCTGCGGCATCTCCACTGCATTAGGTTTCATGTTACCTGAGCTTTAAATGGGAGTATGATGAAGATAGATGCTAGTAATTCGGAGAATATAAGAATGAGATAATATATTAAACTCGTATTGATCGAGGAAGAGCTGTAAACACGGTCAGTATCGTATGAATATCCCATTTCAAGTCAGGGGGAGAATTCTTGTTATTAAACAGAGTTATCTTAAATAGCATAAAAATCCACGCTATAATTGCCTTTAGTATTAATTAAAAGTCAATACAAATTTTCAAAAACTACATGTTATTATACAGATTTATCATATCAACACTGCTATTAATAATTATGGTCCTCTCAAGGTCAAATAATTCTGTTCTACCTTCCGTTTATCGGAGAAATACAATTTTGCCATGCAAACGTTGAAAAGAACACATAAGTCGCCCCTAAAGTTATATTATGGTTTCCCTTCCATTTCGCACTTGTATCCCACTGCTCTTACGCAAGGCTTACATACACATCTCACTGATAGAAGTTATTTACTCTCCAGTTAATCTATCGGCGAAATACGCTTTATTTTTCCACAAGAAATTACAAATTTGATTTATTTTTAGGGGCAATGAGAGGCTAGTCGAAGTCAGACTCTGAACCCTTTCTTTCTCCGTACTAATATTTTGGGGATACTGGCAGTCCATTGTCTGAAAAATATCACAGATATACATACACACACACGCGCACGCGGAGGAAGTTCCACCTCTAATCTTAATGCATTTTTATGAATGGATGTGTATAAATCCAAAAACTAGATTCTCATAAAAATTAAAAAAAAAACCGCAGTGTAGCCGGACGTGATTCACAAACAGTGCATAACCGCAAAGACTTTTTAATCGCCCGTAATGTAGCTTGAATTCTTGTTATAAATTACATTTGACACTAAATTGTTCGGAACTTTGCCATTCAAAACCATAAATTACCGAGAGGTAAGCATGAGTTAAAGTCGAGTACAAAGTGGATAGTGCACGGTAGTATCCCAATTAGCGACGAATGTTGTGTTTTGATTTGCATTGTATAACTGTGTTGCTGTTCATACTCGTATTTTGTCGTTGTATCTTATATTCACGGTGTGTTCAGATGTAGCTGTCTGTGTTTTACTAATTAACTTACCTTTCCAGCATAACTAACGAAAATAAAATTTGCATACTTCTTTGTTAACAAGTTCTCACTTCACTATTAGTATATTTCTTACTTTGTGTAGAAATTTCACAATAATCATTTGCTTTCTTAGATTGTTGTCAATATGTACAATTCGATTATACAACAAGGATACTAAAAGTTTAAACCAACATTTTGATTTAGAAAAATATATATTCATTTACATACATAATTATTACACAGTTATTTTCACCTTATCAGCACTTTTGGAAGAGTTAGTTGCTTAAACATTATGAGAAAAGATTCAATGTGTATTCTTTCTCATTAACATATTTCAAGGCCGCGCCATAGCTCAAGCGGTTAGTCGCTGGCTTCCCGCCCCGGCGGTCCGGGTTCGATCCCGAGTCTGGTCAAGTGGGATTTGTGGTGGACAAAGTGGCGCTGGGGCAGGTTTTCTGCGAGTATTTCGGTTTCCCCTGCCAATCTTCATTCCACCAATTGCTCCATAATCACCCTCACCTATTATCTGGGGCTGGTGCAATAGGCCAGAAGTAGCCGAAGTACAAAGGACTTAGTCCCACCCCACTAGCAATAAAAAAAAACATATTTCAACAAAATGAGTCTATAACCATTAGTTTTTATTAGATTAGGCACAAGTCGACAATCAATATTTTCTATTTAAATATTCTGGTAAATTATTTTATTCCTATTACTCCCTGTTAAAATATCTCAAGATAACTCTATATCAATTAGTTCCAATTAAAGTAGGCTGAGAGAATGATTGAACATGTACGATTTTATAATGAAATATTCATCAAAGTGGTATACTACATAATCATACATTAATTAAATATTTCGATACTATGATTCGAAATTTATTAATTCCGATTTATATAGTTCTATAACGTAATACAGGTCGACGCGCACAGTTTCGATTGAAATAATTTAATAGAAGAAGAAGGTGCCTATTAATTTCGGCTGGCAATAAATATTTCGATAAAGTGATTCAGTAACCACTGGTTTCCATACAAACATTTCAATGTCCATTATCCTCCACAGATATATTTTCGTGCCCAATGCGAAATGCAACAGACTAAACATTTACATACACCACAAGCAAAATTACATTTTATAGTTTTCAGCTGCCATATGGCTGAACCAAGAAACGACGATGCAGAAAGGTAGGTATGCACCATGCAGTGATACTCCACAATCGCAGAGAAATCATTGGTTAACTACTCCATGCTAAGTCTGCGGTGGTTTCTCGAAGTTCACGCTTTTAACGTGAAATAGATTGTTGACTGTAATTCAGTGCGAACAGAAGGAACAGACTAGCAATGAGTGAAAACTATGTGATAGGCGCCTTTAGAGCCATGTTCCAAATGTTTTGGCGAGAAGTATGGGCAAATACAAAAAAAAATCCGTAGCCTGTAGTCCGCAAGCGAACTATACCGACCGAGCGACAGCCGATTGTCGGCGAAGTTAGGGCCGCCTCTGTAGTCTAGTGGTCAGAGTTCCTGGATAAAGATCCAGAAGTCCCGGGTTCGATTCCTAGCGCTACCACATTTTCTGAGAAGTAATGGTTCTGGAACGGGGTCCACTCAGCCTCGTGAGGATAATTGAGGAGCTATTTCAAGGAAATAGCGCCTCCGGTTTAGAAAACCGAAATTAACAGCTTTGGTGATTCGTTGCGCTGACCACGCGACACTTCGATCCGCTAAAGTTGGCACTAATATGGAAGAATATAATGAGAAAATCTTACGCTCAAGCCTAACTTCCTCACCCTATGACAAGCCTGGACAGAGAGACGACGCCCGTAATTTAAAGAAAGAATATGAGATAATGTGTTGTTGCCTGGTCGGGACTATCGCACAAATCAGGGTCGAAGGTAGAAGTAAATCTAAGTGGAATGACGATTAATAGAAGAAACCCTACGAGTCTGGTAGAAAAACCTGCTCAAATACCACCCATGAAACTCACATGAAATCACTTGAGCCTGACCCGAGGTTCCGCGGTGAGAATAATAATAAGAAGAAATATTCTCCAATACAACAGTGTTATTAAAACTGAAAATAGTCGGACACAGGGTCAGCAAAGTATTGGGAGATCCTGGGATTTCTCAGGTCGAACAAGAAAGTTGACGCATTGAAAGAAGCAGAACAATACAAATGTTCACTCTTTTACGAGTTGTTGAAGCATGAATTATCTTTCCCGGTTTGTTTCGTTTAGATGGCAGAATCCGGCACATAGCTCTGAGTATGCTTATTCCCACCGTAGACCCATGCAGTAAATTAGCACTGCACTATTAGGGTCTAAACACCGACTATAATGAATAAAATATACAATGCAAAATCGCATGGTTAGAAGAAATTGAAAACGTGTTAACGTCGTTAATCTCTGATCTCACATCCTCCAAGCAATTTACAAATCAACCAAACTTAAAGTTATTATATGCCATAGAAATTGCATTCTGATTAATACTGTCAAGTGACTGAGTGATTGTAGACGGGGTTTGGATTGGTAATTGGATGTACTTGACTCTTAGAGAACGTAACTACAAATAACTACGACAACCTCACAGAATTACACACTCCAAAGATCACTGTAACCACGGAACACACACATTCTTCTCAGTTTGCTATGTCTTTACGAGTCGGTGCTTGGTGACGGATCCCAACAATGCCCTCTGCTTCCGTGGGCACGTTCTTACCGGCTGACGGCTGTCTCACAACTAACTCATTGCTCCAACTGTCGATTCAAAGTCAAAGTCAAGGTCAAAGTTATGTTACGACCGACGGTCATTCGGCCATTCTCTCTCGGTGTCAAGTACCCATCTGGGGCCCTAGACCCGATTTTTATTATTGTCGAACAGTTGCGGGTTTTCTTTTATGTGGGGCGCCTTCTCTTACCAGAGGACGGGCTTCTCGTTTAAAATTGTTGCTGGTCCTCACCAGCGCAGTCATACTCGGGTCCGAGTCTAGCAGGACTCATTATCATATTTTTCTGTCTCAGATTCGAGGCTCCCTCAACCTGGATGGTCAGGTCCCCGTATTTATATCCCCCAGGAACAGGGTGGTCCAGTTATACCCTCTGGTACTGGTTCCTTTTCGTCGCCTCCTACGACTCGCATGGATATGGTGGAGGTATCTGAACCCTCCTCCACGCGAGGATCTGTCAACTTTCAACTAACCGTCCAGCTTATGTCATCTCGGCACGGACCGCTCAGAAAATACCGCTCCTCTGTTGTTTCCACTTGTTTGCGCAGCCCTTACTCAGTAACGGCTGTTTATTTTCTTATCTTGGGTCGTTGTCTAGCAACGGGTGTAAATGTCACAATGTATTTATATTACACTGTTCTAGAATAGTCTTATGCAATACTCGTAGCATTGGAACCAGGTAGTTATATTGGGCCAATTCGCCAGCAGGCGTAAATAGAATCGTTTTCTCTCTTTTGTAATAACATCTTCGTAAAAAATAAATTATCCACCTTCTACATACACACATACACACATATAAGTTTTTCTCCTTTAGCGAAGATTTGTCATGGTAAATGAACTATGAAGAGACTGTTAAGGAATACAAAGAGGCATGTGATAAAGTGTTACAAGATACTTTATTCTCGTATTAACATGGGGCTACGTGTAGGTTTAATACTCGTACATAATTGTGCAAATGTGAATCACTGGCTTATTTTAAAAGCACGTATGTCTACGTCATTGAATGCCTCAGAGGATCATGTAAAAGTTTTATAACCTTAGTTCTACATGTGACGCTGGCACACAAGTTTTTTAAAATTACTGCTAGGGCCGCTAGTTTCGAGACTAAGTTTTCGTGGTATTTAGAAGCATGTTGAGAGCTTATCTTTGATCGGGAAACTAGTAAATATTAATTAAATAAGAAAAATATGATATTCGAGGTTTAAAAAAGAATATGTACAAACCTGCGTAAGTTATGTGGAATAATGGAAGGTTAAAAAACTGGACCTTAAATTGCATCATAGTCTAAACCGATTTTATATATCAGAGATACAGGTAGCGATACATTAAATTAACCAGGTTTTCTGCACAATACACTGAAAACTGAGAAGTATCCATATGGACTGTTGATGCAAGTTGATAAAGCAGCTACGTGAATTTAAGTCTGAATTCAAAAAAATATAATTTATAGTCGAGTAAAGTACTTTATTTTGGCCATGATTAAAGTACACGTTACATATACGAGTATTTGGCAAAAGGGAAGAGCATACCTAAAGTGACACTTTTCTATAGCTTCATTTAAGCATTCTACTACTTCAGTTTATATCAGTACAATGTAACGCTGAATCTGGATGCGATACAATGTTGAGCGCCTGTGGCGACGGTCATGGAAATTTAGATCTTAAAAGAGAATGGAATTTCTTTACATAGTAAGTACCTATCAGCGCTCACGGTAGCCGAGCGATCTATGGCGTGCATTATCTTCGTTCGCTCGGAAGCATGGATTATGGGTTCGAATCCCACTCAGGGTAAGGATATTTGTTTTGTGTGTGTGTGTGTGCGTTTTTCTGTTCTGTGTACAGGTAGAGGCCTTGCGACGAGCTGATCACCCGCCCAAGGAGTCCTACCGAGTGTCTAAGATCTAGTAAACTGAAGTGAAACGGAGAGTTTCATGGAGGTAGGCCAAGGCCCAAAGTGAACTGT
>NW_019728501.1:1545889-1560088 GCF_002891405.2 Cryptotermes secundus | reverse complement strand
GGGGGGGGGGGGTCGAATAAGTATCGATCATCTGCTCACGGAAGATCAATGACTTAATAAACTAGTTGATATTGCGTCTAGTTTCAATTTTTAACACCACTGTTTCTCATCTTCGTGTTCAATTCTGGGTTATTTCAGCAACTTTTCGAATAATATTTTAAAACAGGCAACAGCTTAATTTTTGGAAATCCTTCGCAATTCGTCATCCAAAATCATCCTTCCATTTGACATAACAAAAACTCTGAGGTTTACAAAATGTCACTAAATAAACTATGAAGGGTCAGCCATTTACCACAATATTAACTTTTTATATCAACTACAAAATTCTTAGTTCTATCGTACTTTTCATTCTCAGTGGCATGATCTGGTTTCAGAACTCTGTTAATTGGTGAAAAAGAGTATCCATTTAACTTTGCTCGCGGATCGTGGAAAACCATGTGGATGACGTTTCTCAACTGATTACAGTCACAGAAAGAAAAGTTTCGTTTAAATCGAATTGTAATCGGCTTCTCCGAGAGTCTCAACTTTTATACCCATCTGACTGATGCCTGACAGGACGCATAGTTCCATAAATAACTTAACGCTAACGTCTGCCTCTCTTTCTCAGGAGAATCTCAACCGTCGACTCCTCATTACACCAGGCCTGTTTCACACGATCAAAAAGTGTCGTGCTGAAACACTACTTCTTTTGGCTTGTGTTGGACTTCATTCATCGTCTGGTATGTAAAAGACAAAAGACCACGACGTTTCGGAGACTGGATCTGTCTCCGTCTTCAGGTGGGTAGGGGAGGATAAACCTACTCAGTTGGGCCCATTAGAAAGAGCTAGTCTCAATCACTGGACCTAGCTCTTTCTAAAGGGTCCAACTGAATAGGTTTATCCTCCCCTACCCACCTGAAGACGGAGACAGATCCAGTCTCCGAGATGTCGTGGTCTTTTGTCTTTTACATACCAGACGATGGATGAAGTCCAAAAGAAGTACAGTATACACCATCGTCAGAATCCTTTCAAGTCTATCTGAAACACTCTAGCCCATGTTATCTTTCTTTGTGATTTCATTAAAAACTGCATAAGCATTAGCAAAATTACAAATCTGGCTCCCGAATCTACTGACACAAAAGGTATTCTGTGGTCAGTATTCTTCAGTTGATTATCAAAATTGGATTCCCAGTGTGAATGAACGACCTCAGAAGTTGAAAAATACGACAGGGGATCGCTAGAATTTTAAAACGTAAGTTTGGAACACATGTCTAGCGTCTTAATATATATTTATCGGTCTCTTAAGTGTGTGTAAGGCCGGTCATGGTAGCCGAGCGGTCTAGAGGCGCGTCCACGTTACTCGTGCTCGTGCTCGTGCTCGTAAATCTTCGTCCACACTACTTCAGTTACTCGCCAGGTTTCGGCGCGTGAGGATATGTATATTTACTCGTAGTGTGTATAGGCTGTAGTCGTATTTTAATTTATTGGCTATAGTTTTCAAATTAAAAATTTTAAATTTGCTTGTCTCGTGACTTTTCATATCGTCCACATTACTCGCGAGCATAGCGAGTCACACGAGCACGAGCACGAGTAATGTGGACGCGCCTTAAGGCATGCACTGTCTTCGCTCGCTCGGAAGCGAGGATCGTGGGTTCAAATCCCACTCAGAGAATGAATGTTTAGTGTGTGTGTGTGTGTGTGTGTGTGTGCGTGCGTGCGTGCGCGCGCGTGTGTGCTTTCGTTTTTCTGAACACCAGCTCAAGGAGTCCTACCGAATATCTAAGATCTAGTAAACCGAAGTGAAACGGAGAGTTTCATGGGTAGGCCAAGGCCCGAATTAGCCTGTAACGCCAAAGGAAAAAAAATGTGTGTAAGAGTCTTTGTATACAGCGCACGTTTGAGCAAGAACAGAAATTGGATAGTCATATAATTTTGCAAACAGTGAAATGTTCAGGAATATAGTATTTTATGTAGTCAGAAACTTAACATGTCCATTTAGATATCCAGTTCCAAATATCTGGTCTAATTACGCGTCATCGTCGTCCTAACCATCACTAACTCTATAGCCACCTTATCCCTTAAACCTATTATACCCATCGAAACTAGAGGCTACACAGAAAGCAATTTATAACTTTACTTAGCGATACTTCTCAACCGCTTAGGCCACAAACCATAGATCGAACAGAAGAAAGATCGTGAACTGCGAATTGCAAGAACTTTTTTTTATTTCTTGCAAATTTACAATCTACTCCATAGTAACAATATGAGTAATAAGTAAATGGTTAAAAATCTGAAGGCTTGTGACGGGTACCATTCATTAATGGTTCTCCGTGTGGTTACACATCATCGAGGTCTTCTGTTCTCATTTTCTTCAGTCTTCTTTTTTCCAGTGGTTGGGTGAATAGGTCACTTGTGTGTTGCTTTGCATGTTCTGTTGTTCGGTCTTTGTATTTGTTTATGTTTGACTTAATTACATCTTGTATTAATGGTATGAATTGTAAGAACTGTGAAAGGAATCTGTTTTGGTCAGATGGAATGTATTATCCAGTGTCTGTGTGAAGGGACTGATGAAAAAAGAATAAGCATGATGTCGGTCTTCGAACCAAGAACTGAAAAGGGAGTAATAACCATTTAATAGTGAAGGTTTTTTCTTCGCATAGTGGGGGGGCGGAATCCACTTGTGTCCACTTGTACCTGCCCAGGATGATTATAATTGTGGAGCAATTGGTGGAATGAAGATTGGCAGGGAAACCGAAGTACTCGGAGAAAACCTACCCCAGCGCCATTTTGTCCACCACAAATCCCACTTGACCAGACCCAGGTTTGAGCACGGGCCGCCGCGGTGGGAAGCCAGCGACTAACCGCTTGAGCCATGGTGCGGCTTAATAGCGATGTTACTTTCATTCCGAAGAATTCTACACTTCTAGAGATAGAAAACTGCATAAACCATGTTGCTTACAAATATGAATACAATTGAAAAGTTACATAAATTAGTCTTAAATGTCTAAAGCTGGGAGTTTCAACTTCTGTACCAAGCGACTCACGTGTCAGAAGGGCTAATGTTGGCGACCCACTAGGCAGAAATATTGTTTGAGGAGACTGAGCTGAGTGTTGCTGCCAACTCTTTTCTTAACCAGGAGTCAGTCTTCCATTAGGCGGCAGAAAAAAGAAAGCTGTTGTTAACACAGCTACATGTATTTGCTCTAAACGAAAAAAAGAAATCATCCACATAATTTTATAAAATGCAACATATTGTAATTATTTTCTCTAAGTCTCCGTCACACGCAAGAAATCATGTCACACCTGGGGGTCGCAACCTACTAGAAATGTTTTTGAATCGAACAGGCCAGCCAGCATAATCTGTGACAGCCAAGGATGAAATGAATGCAATTAAGAATATCTATTCTACTCTTATGAGAGTTATGAGGTTCAGTAAAAGCATCTGGGGGCATCCTGTCGTGAAATGAATGTAGATTGAAGGGAAGTAGAGAATGTCTCGTTGTTACGCACAAAACAAACTGCGCAGACTCTGTTATTATTCACACAGTGCGTTCAAAGCACTAAATGAAAATAAACCAGAATACAAGCATTATGTATTTGTCTACATCAGTTTTTTTCTTTATTTTTCTCGCGTCTTTCATTTCCATAGTCTATAAAAACCATACAGGCAACTGTACGGATTACTTACTTACTCATGGAGCTGAGCCCGTCTTGAGGAGCCGCCAATTCTGCAGCTACTCAAGAATTTCCCAATATTTTACGGAACCCGAAGGTTCATTAGCGTGTTCAGAAGAGCACTGCACTGGTCCCTATCCTTAGCCAAATTAATCCAATCCATACCACCCCATTCTATTTCTCTAACGTCCATTTTAATATTGTCCACCACCTACGCCTTGGTCTTCCCAGTGGTCTCTTTCCTTCTGGCTTTCCCAGCAATATCCTATATGCATTCCTCGTCTCCCACATTCGTGCTACATGCCCTGTCCACCTCATCCTCCTTGACTTGATCATTCTAATTATACTTGGAGAAGAGTAAAAGTTAAGAAGCTCCTCATTATGCATGTAGGGTTACTGTCTAATAAAGGCTCTCATGTTATCCTATTTTTAATATTTGCATCCTCCTGCAGAGATCTTGTCAGAAAGTGAAAATTTTGTTCGTCTTAAAATGAGTTTCAATGTCTGCTTCAGTCTGCCGGCCGTGCACCCGGCTTATGAGCGTATGCGTGTCTGTCCTCACAGATAATGACGTGTCTGCCTAAGCAAGGTCGAACTATTACTGTGTTACAGCAGTGCTAGACAGACTGGAGTAGTATTATTGTGTAATGGTGCATGTCTAGCTTTCTCTCTGCCTCCCCCCCCCCTTATCGCCCGTGTACAGATTAACATTCCTACATAAGCATTCTTCCGTAATCAGAAAAAGAGGCGACTATATACAAATCATTACTACAATATTTAAAAACGTATAATTTTTATACAAGATGGTAATCCTCTAATAAATAATGAGGGGAACATACAAAGTGTCCGGATGAAAGGTATCCAAAATAAAATAATTATAACTCAGAAAGAATTTATTATACACATTAATGAGTTACACCATTACAAAGGGAAACTATCAAAGTTTTTTTCTGCTTATATAATTTCCTCAATAAATTTAAATGTAGGTTCCCTTGGTGGCACGACAAATATCCATAGTTGAAGTATGTTTGGTGTTACCGTAGCCACAGCGTCCCTTATGCGGGCTTTCAGGTGATGAAGCTCGTTGATCTTAACCTGGTAGACAATGTTCTTCGCATAACCCCACAAGAAAAAATCCACTGAGGTTAAATCTGGCGACCTAGAAGGCCATGCGATTGGTCCACCTCTGGCAATTCATATCCCAGCGATCTCTCTGTCCAGGTGATTCCTAACATGGTGGCAGAAATGTGGCGGCGCTTGCGCGTAAGCCGGGCACGAAAAACTTTCAGACTTTCCCTTCTCGATGACATAAACCGGATACGTGTATGACAACTAGTTTCCGAGATATACATTTTTTATTTTGGATACTTTTCATCCGGATACCCGGTACATAAAATTCACATGAGAAATCTTGAAATTGAGCGGCATACGTAACTTTCTTTGAACGGAACGTTGTCACCCAGAGAGTTACTTAGAGCAAATTAGTGTAGTTAATATCAGAGTCGAAATTATGGAAATTGCCGAAGGATGAAACAATTTTTTCCCCCCAAATAATTTCAGCAAAAATATCACAATCAGCACATTTCACGGAAGATTGCCTTTCATCGATTATTTTCATCTTCTTTCGGTACACTATGACCATTTACTCCGATTCAAAGTAAAATTCATCAGGCAACTTTCTTCATTTGTTGTCAGTACGAAATTTCATTGAAATCCGTTAAATAGGTACGGAAATGAAGGTTGCAGTCAGACGTGCTGCCACTACATGTACACTGTGCAAAGAAATCATAAATAATATATATTAACGATGTAGCAATGAAGATACGCCTGTCAACGCGAGGTGCTGAATAGACTGAATATGATTAATGACTTCCACGGGCTGGAATCAACGTCAAGCTCCAAATAAAACGAAGTGTGGCTACATATCAATCCAACGTTTCAACTGTCAAGTGACAGTAGAATCAATTAATAAAATTCTCATTTTTCTTTAGTAAATATCTGTCGAGCAAGTTGGTTGAACAGCAGCATTTCTGACTTCATGTGGGAGATAACGAGATCGAACCTCCACCGGGACACCGGCTATCTTTTTTTTTTTATTGACTGCGTATTTACAATCTGCTCTCTTATTTGTGGAGCATTAAGTAAATAACCGGCTATCTTGATTGATATTTTTCACTTCCCGCAGTCTTTCCAGGCATGTACAGGGATACTGCCTCAATTCAGTTCTGCGTCGCTTCCGTACACGCCCTTTCCAACCCATATTCGCCATCATCCGAACATTCGACGCTACACAGTCTACTGACAATGTCGTTAAAAAACTGGAAATAAATAAATAGAGTTCAATGCATAACTTACTAATATTATTATTAATTTTCGAAAATCACGCATCAGGTCGTCTGGTTTCTTTCAACTGAGGAATAATTCCAAAGGTAACTTCTTTGGATTTTTTAAATCCTTGGGTGGAGTACCAAGCGAGGTTAAAGCCATACATGCCAACATGTAAGGTAAAGTTGTCTCTGTACTTAACTAATTAAGCACTACGCTATGAAGGCGTATGAATAATAAAGCGGAAATGTTAATTGCTAAATGAAACATCAACTGATTAAGTCCTTATTTGTACCCGTTAGTATAGCTGAAGCCTAATTAAAATGTCGTAATTTTCCCACTGCAACAATATTGCACAATATAACTGAAACTATTTTCTTCTTAGCTGAATTCATTACATTTAAGGTAATGCACAGTAGAATACATTCAGGACGACATGAGAAGAAGCGAGGATAGTGCAGTCGGGATAGCGACGGGCTACGGGATGGGCGACCGACGGGTCGGAGTTCGAGTCCCGGTAGGATCTCCACGTCGTCCGGACCGGCTCTGGGTTCCACCCAACCTCCTATCCAATGGACACCGGAGTCTCTCTCCCCGGGGGTAAAGCGGCCGCGTGAAGCTGACCACTCACCTCCGGCTAGTGTCCAGATCAAGAAAACATAGATCTATAGATCCATTCCACCATGTGACTTCATGGCGCAGTGCTTAACTAGTTAAGCCCAGGGACAGCTTTACCTTTTTGCCTTTATTCGGTACATGATAAGTCGAATTACCGGCCAGGATTTTTGTGTTCCCCTGTTCCTACAATAAATATATGGCGATACTTCAAAATATGAGACAACAGCTTCCTTTAGCATCCTTCCCAATTTATGAAGTCGATGTAGTTGAGAAAAGGGCGTTAAATATAGTAAGAAGCGTACCGTGGTTATACTGACCAATGACGTTCAGTATTTCTTTCAACTTACATAAACCTACGTCGTCAAAACCTGGTCACTAATCATTATTGAGGCTCTCGCTCTGGGACAGATTCTGTAAAATTCATTTTTTGTCATCACTCCTTAATAAATACAATCACCTTGAGTTCACGCCTTTTCTGACTTTATATACGCATTCCAAGGTCTCTGGCATGTCTCAAATCATTACTGTAAATTATTTTCCAAAATTAATTTTATTATTTTCTTCACATTTCTCCGAACATCTCCAAGTGATTAGAAATCATGCGTCTTTATGAAATTTTAATTTCGGGAACATGAGATCATCACACGGTCCGTATTAGATGAGTACAATGGATATTTTAGCAATGACGATCAATATATTTTCACTAAGAACTATCTTACCGAAAGTGCTGTTTGGGAATGTTCTTATCGGTTCAAATATTTCGTACTTTTTCGAAGATTGCGCTATCATATACCTTCCGAAACTTAAAAGTATAGTGTTCGGTTGATTGTTCTGGAACAAAGAATTCGTAATGCTCGTAATGTATATCCCCCTTTATATAAAAATGAGGGTTAGAATGATTTTGACTTTTGATGTTATCGCTAGGATATCGGACATTATGGTTTTCTCCATTTGGACAATTCGGCACTTTGTTCTCATCACCAGACGAGGTTTATTTTTCTTTTTACAAAAATTGTGTTCTTTTCAATAATTTTTCTGGAAGTTTTGAGGAAGTGTCATTCTCTAAGAAAACACATTCTGCAACCGCAAAGCAAACAGAACCCCAACGACTGGCATAAAACTGCTGAATCATGTACTCACTCACGTTCGACGCCATATAACCTGGGCTACTGAAAGTGTCGTTAAGTAAACCACAAATAAATAAAAATAAACGCAGTCACGCGCTCCAACGCGCGCCAAACCATTAATGCTTATAGCTGTGCACAAAAACATCTGCCCGGTTGTTTCGTTGTATTCGTAAGCTCTTTAAAAGTTTCGGTACTTTATGCCAGCACGCAATATAGTCATTTCTAATAAGTAATCTTCCGAAATTAACTGAGTTGCTATAAATTTAATAGATAATTACTTAATTACCACAATTTAGAATTCATTTACTCTAATACAGATGTTTTTATTACGTACGACTCACTGCTCAGTGTGATTTGCCGAAAGCGAGCAAGGGTGTCGACATAGTTTCTGGCGTCAAGAGTTAGCTCCCTCACATTTAAAATCCTCCTAACGTCATTGCCCGCCAAAACGGTGCATGACCTTCCCACTACACTGTCACTATTTAATAGTTATTTTTCTAATGGCCCACAGAAATAATGGCAGCACAATTAAATATGTTCACGCATAACACACCAACTAACTTACTCTGTATAGTGTATAATTATATGCTGTACTTGATTTGGGTAAACAGAAGAGCTTTTGTGTCCTTATGCTATAATCCGCGTTCCATGGGCTTAACTACGGTACGAATTTTACTGATGCTGATTCGATAGCGAGCTTTTTTCTTCCGGAAAAAGAAATATCCACATGAGAAAAAGATCGGGAAGGAAAGGAAATCTTTCCTTTCTGTGTTTCTTTCCCTTCTATATTGTCTGTACTTCTTTCTTTCTTTCTACAGACAGAAAGACAGACTATCTTTCGAGGGACACAAAGATATAAGTTATGGCTATGTCTTTATCTCTTTACCCGATTCATTTTCTCTACTCTCCTTCTTCACCCTACCTACCAACCACTAATCTATCTAATCGTATATGCCTGTCTGCCTGTTTATCTATCCGCCTTTCTATCTGTCCATCCGTCCGTCCGTACATCCATCTGCCTGTTACCGAATGCTACTCGTACGTGCAGTCCGGTCAGAAATTTGAGATATTTGACGATTGTTTAATAAAACAAACTTCATATTCACAATTAATAATCTCGCCGGTAAAATACCAGTACAAATTCATATAAATTTTAACGAAACGTTGGTTTAATATCGTAAGGGCGTTCTTTTCGTAACAGTGGCATAAGTTTCAAGATATACCACTGTGTCCCATTATGAGATTTACAAAATTGACATTGATCACATGCTATTTATAATAGTTTCTCCAACAAGAAGTAATTTATTTTGGTAGTGCGAAGGCTATGTTACGCACAGGATATAACAAAATGAAAACCTGAAACGAAACACTTTACTATTAAAAATTAATTGCCTTCCTCTGAAAGTTTTTAGATCTAAACTAATAGTCGAAACTTAAATAGGAGATTCTTGTTGTGATAGGACATGAAAATGTTAAGAAATATAATTACTACCAAAATGTTTGCCTAGAACAGAATCCACTGCCGGTGTAGTATGAATGCTGAAATAATCCTTTAGGTTTGATAAAAATCGGGGAATGACCAACCGAATGGCCGTCAGACTCTCGAGGACTCTTCTCCATGGACTGAGTTCAAAATTCACTAAACATATTTCAACCTTTGACCTTACAACCAGCATGAAGAGACGCTAAAGTTAGAGTAAGCAAAATTCTTTCTTCCCCCTCGTCTTTATCAATTCCAATTCAAAACAGGGACCAATCGTCAGCATTCGCGCCATAGCTCAAGCGGTTAGTCGCTGGCTTCCCACCACGGCGGCCCGGGTTCAATCCCGGGTCTGGTTAACTGGGATTTGTGGTGGACAAAGTGGCGCTGGGGCAGGTTTTCTCCGAGTACTTCGGTTTCCCCTGCCAATCTTCATTCCACCAAATGCTCCACAATCACCCTCACCTATCATCTGGGGCCGGTACAATAGGTCAGAAGTGGCCTCAGTACAAGGGACTTAGTCCCACCCCATTAGCATTAAAAAAATCGTCAGCATTGCTTCATTCGCTGCTTACGATTTATAAAGATCAGTCTCAGATGCATGCTTTGCAACACGCTACTAAACACAACTGTATGCCTTGCTCTTGCTTAATATACACGTACAAAGTAAAACAATCTTTATACAGGGGCTTCCCTTCGGTAGCCACTTAAACCGACTAAGAATAACTCGAAAACTAAATATCGCTAATCGGACACGAACCTAACGGATTTCCATCCAGCTCCCTACTTCCCTAACAGCCTTCTCAATGTTAACCTCATGTGTCCTTCTATTCTTCCAGAGGGTAATTTTCCGAAAGGTTTCCTTATTGCAACTCTTTTACTTTCTTGTCTCCCCATTCTAGCTACATGTTCACCTCTTTAACGGTATGTAAGATCAGATGATCTCACAAGTGGTTAAGAACTTTATCTTCTAGGATATAACGCCATGTAGTTCGTTCAGAATCAGAAGACGTTTCGGAGGAACATGTCGCCTCAATCTTAAGCCTTGCTGTATGTTTCATGCTTAGCTTATCCTTCGACCCTGAAGATTGAGACGACAGGTTCCTCCGAAATTTCCGTTTATTTTCAACGAACTACAAGGCGTTATTTCCCAGAAGACAGAACTCTCCTTTAACGCCAACCCACAATATTAGGTTAGGCGTATGAAGCAAGAGGTCGCGCATTATGTAGGCCCAATATTCTAAATTATCCGCTCACTTTTTCTCTCGAAGGTTCAAATATTTTCTTGAGCACTTCGTTAAACTTTTGTTAATTCAAGCCACCTGGTGTTTCAATGCATCAACATAGCATCTCTTCATGCGACTAAGGCACGTACCAACTGAAACGTTCGACATGCATTACACATGGTCTTTGAGAAGTCGTATAATTATAAGGTGGTGTGAGCTCCATGGAAAGTCCATGGACAAGACATTTTTTATAAACTTGACAGCCCCCCTCAGCTGCCAATAAATTCTTAACTTTAATGGAATACGAAGCCGGTCACGGTAGCCGAGCGGTCTAAGGCATGAACTGTCTTCGCTCGCTCGGAAGCCGGGATCTTTGGTTCGAATCCCACTCAGGGCATGGATGTTTGTGTGCGTTTTTCTGTGTTTGTCTACAGGTAGATGCCTTGCGACGAGCTGATCACTCGCTCAAGAAGTCCTACCGAATGTGTAAGATCGAGAAAAACCGAAGTGAACGGAGTTCATGGAGGTAGGCCTAGGCCCACTGGGGCTGTAGTGCAAAGGAAAAAAATGGGATACGAAAGTTCATTACCGTGTGCAGAAAAGGCCCAGTACTGATTCATATCCTGAAGAACTGAATCCAGTCAAAAAATTCTAAGCCTTCTCTTTATGATTAGTTTTAATATTATTCTCCCAGATGCTGGAGGTTTCCACGTGGTATATTTGTTGCATGCCTTCCGACCAGAAACGTGTGTAAGCCTCTCAGTCTCTCCATGTGTAAGCTACCACGTGTCATGTCAGTCCTGTCGTCCTTGATTTCATAATCATAATGTCAGCATTTGGCGAAGAGTAGACAAGCAATTTCTTAACCTGTTTATTAAGCAATGATGCAGTTTTCTTCCTATAGCCTTCTTTCTGCACCTCGCAGAATCTTCTTTTTTGTTCAACGCTGCTTTCTGAAATGAACTGGTTACATAGGATGACTATGTGTGATGAAAGAGTTGTCATGACCTTCCCTAAAGGATGACGGTCTTAACATGTACTAGGAAGACCGAAGAAAACCGCGAAGCGTTTGTCAGGATAGATATCGTCCAGGCTATCTTGAGCGAGGTTTCTACGATCTTTCTAAGGCCCATCATCAACTCTCTCTCTCTCTGTCGCCAATCATTCGTTCTGTCTGCAAGAATTTAGTTGATGCAATAGCATGCGTGGATTTATATTTTCCTCAGTCACTTCAGGTGAAGTATAGAACACAGTACCTGAAAATAAGTAACTATTCAACATCCTTTACTTCATTATTCAGCCATCCTCCCATTGACAGTATATAACCTATATAGTTGAGAAGGCGTCGTTAGATAAACCAACTGTAAAACAATAAAATTAAACCATAAATAAGATGTTAGGTTTGTTGTTGCTCATACATGTACGTAGTGGGCGTCCTTGGACTACTTCGGTTTGAATGACCAGACAGTCTGGCTGGACAGACACATGCGAAGGGAGTGTGACGTGTCCAAGGCACCATCAATGAATGAAGCCGACCAGACTGCAGCAGCGGCAGCCAAAGATGAACGGAGACGAGAGCAGAGAGAGATGTATGCACACAGACAGGATATCAAACAAGGAGCCATTGGTTCTCCGGTTTTCTAAACGTCATTTCAGCAGTCAGCCAGCACGGCTGGGTGGATTTTAAAGGATTTTAAAATTTCTGTATACCCGAAAAGTGTAAACGCAGTTCTGTTTTGTAATATTTATTATTTAGTTAATGGTAGAATTTATTACGTGAAAATATGTATACTATAAAAAAGTACACAACTCTCATTAGAATGTTGTTCTGGATTTGTCGCGTTCCATGCGCAATTTATTGCTCCGTTCCAGTGCTTACGCAGCCTGTGTCTGTTCCCTGTAGCAAGCAGACTGTTATTTCTTCGAACTTAATACACTACACGCTTCAGTTCATATCGAACATTTTCATTTTGGGTATAATAGGTTTAATGTCTTGCCATTACCTGCGAATAGCAATCATAAAAAAACCGTAACTTTATGCCTTTGTCACAAGCTATATATAATAAGGATTAATAGGCCTGGATATAATAAAAATAAAATTTGAAGCTACTTAGGAGGTTGGTCTGGAAATAAAATGTCTGGTCGTCAGGATATGCCCACAGCAGGAAATCATAATATAAGGATTACTAATAAACACTTTGATAGTGTATCAAACGTTGAAGGACTTTGGAATGACAGTAAAAAGTCGGAACCATATTCACGATGAAATTAGAACGCGCTATGGGCACATGCCTGGACTGTTCAGCTCACAATTTCATTGTATCTGCGTGTCTTCTCTGAAAAACTTTGCAATAAAAAATATGATTCTACATACTCTTTCATATGGGCGTAAAATTTCTTCTCTCGCTGTAAAAAATAACATACGTATTGATGGTTCTTTTGAACAGGGTGTTAAAGCAAAAAAAAAAAAGGTAAAGTTGTCCCTGTGTTCAACGAATT
This sequence comes from Cryptotermes secundus, assembly GCF_002891405.2. Lineage (NCBI taxonomy): Eukaryota > Metazoa > Arthropoda > Insecta > Blattodea > Kalotermitidae > Cryptotermes > Cryptotermes secundus. The sequence continues at coordinate 1,547,159 of NW_019728501.1, read as the reverse complement.
AAGCACTACGCCATGAAGGAGTATGCGGGAGTGGATGTATATATGCATATTTTCTTGACCTCTGCACTAGTTCGAGGTGAGCGGTCAGCTTCACACCCCGGCCGCTTTACTCCCGGAGGGAGACTCCCAGGTACCCATTGGATAGGAGGTTGGGTGGACCCAAGAACCTGTCTGGACGACTTGGAGAAGAGAAAATCCTTAACATTACCGGGACTCGAATTCCGACCCCCCAGTCGTCCAGCCCGTAGCCAGTCGCTATACCGACTACGCTGTCACAGAGAAATGTCTACGACATTAAAATGATGTTCGGGAAATTTTGTGGAAATTGTCAGGTGAATTTAAATGGATCGGTATATGAACCAACATGTAAACATGGTGATGAAACTTTCAATTCTGTAAAAGGAATCCCGTGACCAGATTAAATATCAGCTTCCAAGGTGCGACTTCAACCCCAGAGCGATCCGGGTGGAATTTGTGTTAAACGAAGTGGCAATAAAATAAGTACCTCTTCGCCGGCTTCTTCTCTCCAGGCATCATTCTGTCCCGTCTCCATGAATTAATATAATTTCAGTAGTATCACGGAACTGCCTCACCCATGGAATTCTGAAATTTTATACTGCTCGAGGAAGGTAAAATGAAAAGTTTCTCCTGTGCTTAATCATTTACGTATCACGCCATGAAGGCGTACGTGGAAGTGAAATTATAGCTCCATCATTCTTGACCTCGGCACTAGATGGATGTAAGTGGTCAGCTTCAAGCTCCTGCCGCTTTATCCCCGGGGGAGACAGCCGCGGGTATCCATTGGATATGAGGCTGGGTGGGCTCCAGGGCCAGTCTGGGGTCTATGGAGAAGAGAAAAAACTTATCTTTGCCAGGAATTGAACCCCGGCCATCCAGCTATACCGACTGAGCTATCCCGGCTCTGCTCGAAGAAGAAGGAAATGTGTATTTCACAAAAGTTGTTTAATAGTACTCGAGAAGGCCTCCTGGCCGATGCCCTCGGTACAATTACACGTGCAGGTTGCAATCGTGAATGTCAAAGAAAGTTGTCGCTCATCGTTAGTGATATTCTAGCTGTACGGCTTGAGAACTGCGCTTTACTTGTAACCAAGGGTATGTACGTTCCATATCAACGTAGCACAAATTGAGGTTATTACTTACCGGTCCTATTAAGGCTCATATACTGAAGAGAGACAGTTGCATGCAGATGCAGTGAGCACGTGTCGTACTGCAAATGCATAGCGCAGTGCGCGGTTTAGCTCTGTCAGAG
>NW_019728501.1:1428183-1545807 GCF_002891405.2 Cryptotermes secundus | reverse complement strand
TGCCCTGCCCACCTCATCCTCCTTGACTTGATAATTCTAATTATACTTGAAGAAGAGTACAAGTTATGAAGCTCCTCATTATACAGGTTCTCCAACCTCCTGTCACTTCGTCCCTCTTCTGTCCAAATATCTCCTTAACGCCCTGTTCTCAAACACCCCCAGTCTATGTTTCCCCTTAATGTCAGAGACCAAGTTTCATACCCATACAGAACCACAGACATAATTATTATGTTACTGATTAAATGGTTTTAATGATGCGGTATCAGCCGTAGAAGTAGTTTCGCGGGTGAAATATAAGCGGATAGGTAAGGTTCATATTGCGCACTTTATTCGAGGAAAGGGAATGAAAATAGTCTGTAACATTTCATGATACTTTAAACTTAAAATCATACAAAGTAAGAGGCCCTGGACTGGGTCACACAATCATTAGAAACAAAATTAATGCGTTTTTTTTTCGAAAAAATGTAGAAAATAAAACGCACTATGGAAAGGTCTTGTCTTTAAAATCTACAACTTCCGTTAGAAAACAAATCTTTATATTGTATCTTTACGAAAACATGCGGAAATCATCTGTAAACCTATCCCGTGTTGTATCCATAGTGTGATTAGCCTCGATAAACAGACTACTATTCACTAAAATGAAAATCTTAAGCAATGAATTACGGGGAAACCGCAAAAACAGTAATTCGAAAATAGGCCTATGTTTGCTCCAATTTAGAATGTGTACTTCCACTTTTCGTATATATTTCTTTTTAGGAGCATGCGGTAGCGTAGATTGTTGAGGCATTATGCTACAAGCCGGAAGGTCGCAGGTTCGATTCCCGATGAGGTCACTGGATTTTTCAATTGACCTAATCCTTCTGGCAGCACTATGGCTCTGGGGTTGACTCAGTCTCTAACAGAAATGACTACCAGGAATCTTCCTGGGGGGTGAAGGGCGGCCGGCGGGTAAGGCTCAAAACCTTATCGCCATCTATGAGCCCACTGTCTAGAAGCCTCAACGTCTCAAAACCCTACGGGCCTCCACGGCCTACTACAGGGATAGCTTTAACTTTGTTACTCTTTTTTAGCCAGTTCACAGCAATCGGTGGTAAAATTAGTGTGACAGATATCAGATGCGTTCAATTTACGAGAAAGTTATTATTATTTTTTTTATTATTGATGTTGTTTTACAGCCCTTTGTTGGGCCTTGATAGCTTTTCAGTTTCTTGATCCTACACACCATCGGTAGGACTCCTTGGATGGGAGATGAGCCCGTCGCAAGGCCACTACTTACACACAGAACAACACAAACAGAATTAACGCACACAGACATCCATGCCTTGAGAGGGATTCGAACCCACGATCCCAGCGTATGAGTGAGCGAAGACGGTTCATGCCTTAGACAGCGCGGCCACTGTGATCGGCATTTACGAGAAAGTAGAGAAGTAAATATTAAACATCTGGGCATACGCTCCACTTTACTCATTAAAACATAGACATTGCATATGCTGTCTTTGCCGTTAAGGTCAGTGAATAAATAAACGCCACGTGCAACTGTCTGTCAATATAACAATAACTGAATAGACAAACACTTCGACGAACACCCTTCCGATACACTAATTGAAGAAGTCAAAGGCTCCGGTCAGCTCTCTACCGTTATAGTCACTGAAGAAGCAAACGCTGCAGTCAACCCCTTCATGCTTGTAAGGACAATCTTACAATTTTACAATTCTTATTTGAATGGATGATAATAGTAGGTGTTATAAATTGTAGGAGCTGGCAAATATGACACAGGCAATGCAAGAAAGAGCCCCTCTTTGAATGTGATGTTGGTCTTACAGGAACAAGGTACTTCGTATCAATGAAATCAAGGAGAGGATACAGAATTACCGTCTAGGATCGATAATAGTTGACCCCAGACCTACTAATGTGCCAATTGATGAACTGGTAAAATTGGTGAACCTGAACATCACCCATCCATCGCCAATAGATGCATATCCCATGAAGAGACGAAGTTCTCATCCACTGTGTAAGTACAAAATAATATATAATTCAATATAAGACATCCCACCAGTTATTACCCTGTGTATCAAAGCACAAAGTGAGACTTTCGTAGAATACGTAAATCTTGCCCAGTTCTTGTCCTATAATCATAGATCAGAACCTGTCTCATGGAATAGATGTGCTGTTTTGTGATGATAAAGATACTGCAAATGTTCGGTCCCTAGCCCAGAAAAAGTATAAATTTCCTGGAACAAATTATCTTAGAATTTATACCGCTTGAGAAGTGGCCAAAGAGACAATCCAATGTAAGCAGGGGGAGAATACAGTAACGCAAAAAATGTCCTAATCGACCAAGCAAATCTGCTAGGCTCATACAGCCGTGTTCATCAGAGTCCACAGTCAGAGGTGGTCCCCTAGAAAACAACTAATTAACTAGTCAGCCTTTCTTGGCCACAGGGTGGTTACTAACCTAATCGAGAAACCCACGCTGTTATGGATCTCGGAAGCTCATCACAGTCGCTATATAAACTCTATATGAGGCCTATTGGGGTTCATTTCCATCCATATCTAAGCTTCATAGTCCGCGACTGTAAGATTCATTTTAAAAGGTGAAAAGGTAAAGCTATGTCTGAGCCAGGACGTGTAGGCCCATAGGGTTGTCATACGTCGAGGCTCCCACATTCTCTAGACAGTCAGCTCACAGATGGCGGTAAGGTTGTTAGCCTTACGCATCGGCCGTCCTTTAGCCCCAAGGAAGATTCCTGGTACCTATTTCTGTTATAGGCTTAGTCGACCCCAGGTCCATAGTGTGGCTGGAAGAATTAGGTAAACTGAAAAAAAATCCACCTCGTCGGGACTCGAACCCGAGGCCTTCCGACTTGTAGCATAGTGCCTCAATCAACTACACTACCGGGACCCCCCCCCCCAGCATTTATTTTAATCCTACCTAAAAAAAGTAAAGCTATCCATGTAACAGGCCGTGAAGGCCCATGGGGTTGTGAGACTTGAGGGTCCCACATTATCTAGACAATCGGCTCAAAGATGGCAGTAGGGTTAATCTTACCTAAAACCTAAAAAAAAAAACCAGTTCTAAAGAGATGAACTCCTTTTAAGGCAGTTTTATTTCATTTCAGGCACTCTTCCAAATAACACCGACGTCGATCTGTGGGTTAACGGGAACTCCATGAACCTCCTGTTCAACCTGACCTACCCTGCCCAACAGAATACAACTGTCACCATCATTGCAGCCACTCTGCGTCTCTACAAGTTTGCTCAGGTATGATTATCCTTACAGGGCTTACAGGAAATGACTCTCCTTACATGTTAGTGGTCCTTATTACAAATATTATGTTTTTGGACATTATCCATCTCTGGAAATCCGGAGGTAGGGACTGGTTCTATCGATTGGGCCCAACTGAGTAGGTTTCACCTGAAGATTCAGGCTGAATCCAGTCTCTGAAACGTTGTTTTGAAAAATAAAAAGGACAGTGTTTTTAAATAAAGAGAGGACGATGGTTGATATCCAAAAACATAATATTCGTACTAATGTACCACTGTCACAAACTTTTAGATCTTATAAACGGTCCTTATACCAATATAATTTATAAAATTACAGCAAAACTTCAAACACTTCAGCTTCATAGCAGATTTCCCCATTCAGTTGTGAAAATGAACAGTACGAATTCTGGTTTATTTATTGCTCGCCTCGTGACAATTCCTGCTACCGCATAGCTAGCAGCCATTAACCATCTTGTTTGAAACTTAGCATAACACTAAAAACGTTACAATAATTGGATATACAGATACGTTGCCTTAATCAAGTAACAGCCTGTTAGTCATTATAATACTCATAGAAGGAAATGTGGTTTGTGTTTAAGTAAAAGCTATAACCGCTATTTCGTTACCATACTATATGTGAAAATAAGACTCAAAAATATAGAAATAAATACGATGTACAGTCTCAAAATGCCCAAACAGCGTATTACATGCGTGAATACTTAATTCCGGGATAGCAAAGTCGGTATAGAGACTGGCTACGGGCTGGACAACCGAGGGGTCAGAATATTTTCTTCTCCATGTTGTCCAGACCGGTTCTGAGGTTCACCAAGTCTCCTATCCGATGGATACTGGGGGATCTTTCCGGGGGGTAGAGCGGCCGGGGCATGAAGCTCACCACTTACCCCCAACTAGTGCCGTGGTCAAGTAAACGTGGATCTATACATCCATTCCCCATAGGCCTTCCTGGTGTAGTGCTTAATCAGTTAAGCACAGTGACAACTTTACCTTACTCTGACTCTTCGTGAAGCCGGAATAAGAGTAGTTCAGTCGGTATAGAAACTAACTACGACCTGGACGGCCGGGGTTTGATTCCCAGTAGGAGAAAAGGGTATTTATGTAATCAGCAGTGTTCAGACTTGCTCTGGGGCCAGCCCAACCTCCTATTCAATGACACCGAGGGCTCTTTCCTCAGAGATTAACGGCCGGGACGTGAAGCTGACCCTTCACCTCCATCTAGTGTCGAAATCAAGAAAACTTGGATCTATACCGCCATTCTCCCATACGTGTTCATGGCAGCACAAGAATAACTTTTTTTTTCCTTGGCACTACAGCCCCAGCGGGCCTAGGCCTACCTCCATGAACTTCTCCGTTCACTTCGGTTTTTCTAGATCTTACACATTCGGTAGGACTCCTTGGGCGGGCGATCAGCTCGTCGCAAGGCCTCTATCTGTATACAAACGCAGAAAAACGCAAACACACAAACTAAACATCCATGGCCTGAGTGGGATTCGAACCCACGATCCCGGTTTCCAAGCGAGCGAAGACAGTACGACGTACATGCCTTAGACCGCTCGGCTACCGTGACCGGCCAAGAATAACTTTACCTTTTACTTAACGTTTGACTCTTCAGGGCAATCACACACTCATGGCGTACTCCTGCAAACCTGCCATTGCCTCGCCCAACAGTCCCGATCATGAAAATGAAGACGAACAAGAACAAGAACAAGAACCTCAAGGAGACAACCCTGTTCTTCTGGAAGCTCCTGAGCTTCCAGCGACACCAGGGACAGTCATGACAGATGATGACAAGCAATTACGTGTGTCTGTGTATTGGTACACACGCTCCCTGAAGAAGAATAAAGGTCAGTAATAAAATTAATCTTATGAAAGCAATCTGTTCGTAATATTATGACTTCCTCTTAAAATAAGTGGTCAGGACTATATCGGATATCTAATTAGCATTGCCACCTTTCGCGTTATAGCCTATAGCCTTCTAAAATTCAGTCTCATCATTCCCGTCGGATTTCATCACAAATTAGGAATCTCTCGAGTTTCTCGCCCCTCAAGTTCTGTTGGTTCATAATATAGACTATACTTTTAAGTATTACTCGTCTCTGCTGAAATGCACTTTTTACATTAATTTCCAGGTTTTTAAAACAATATTATTTTCGTTTAAGTTATAAATAATCTTCTCAAAATGGCAGATATTTGTGGCCGTATCAAATAGATGCTATAAGGAAGCATCGTTTTCACAGTAGGTTCTATTTCTTGATGTCTCGTAGTAAGAAACTCCAGTTCTCAAATCGTGGGCTTACACCACAGGTTCTCAATCTTTTACGGTTCATCGATCTGCAGGACAGTGAAGGGGTTTCCAGGGATCAACACACCACACGTCACAAACTCAGCACAACAAATGCAGTAATCTACATATAACATAATCACTGCTAGCATTCGTCTGCAAAATACCTTCGTACAGTTCTAAAATCGAAGTGACACCAAAATGGCTGTCCTTGAAAGATCCCAAAGAGAACTGCGCACGAGTAAATACGAAATAAAGAAGCTGACAGAAATTTCTCATATTGTCAGATTGTTGTAACTGAAGAAAAAATCCGTAATTCAGAACCTTAATAAATCCCCAGTGTAAAAAAAATACTTTGCAAGACAAACTATTTGTCCGCTTAAAAGGAATCAAAGACAAGGTATTAATTGTAGAATAGTAGTCTAGGATCTGAGATTCTCGCATGGGGTGATTATGAAGAATTTTATCTTCTGGGATATGATACCATGTAGTCCGATGAAAATCAACCGACGTTTCGGAGGAACATACCACGTTCTTCTTTAATAATGTAGCATCGGAGGTTCTCACAAAGGTGGTTATGAAGAGTTTTATCTTCTGGGATATAACGCCGTGTAGTCCATTAAAAATCAAATTATGTGATGGAAGAACAGGATGCGTACATCTTCAAGGTCGAAGAATACGCCAAGCAAGAAACCAACAGGAAGCAGTTAGCATGTTCTGCTTCAACCCTGAAAATGGAAAACGTCGGTTGATATCCAGTGGACCATGCGGCGTTATAACTCAGAAGACTGGACTCTTGGGGATAGCAATGTTTCTAAATGTGATAAAATATCATAGGGATAGTCAAAATTTGTGGACTGACAGCCATCCGCGGTCCACCGGACGATAAATAATAATCTAGCGGTTGAGGAAATGCTGTCTTATTAGAAAAATCATCCGATACTAACCAGTGGTCCCTTTGTCGAACCTAGGTGTAGGAGTTCGGCTATCTTCATCCAGTAGAAATAACTGTAAAGTTGGATATGAGCATAATTAAGCACCATGCAATGAACCGTGTGGGTGAGTGTAGGTATAGCTCCTTATATTCTCAACCTCGATGTTAGATACAGGTTGGTGGTCAGCTTCACGCTCGGCTACTTAACCCCTCTACACATTTGATAGGAGTTTGGAGGGGTTCCAGAACCGGTTTGGGCATTTCGGGGAAAACTACCTTATCCTTGTCGGGAACTGAACCCCCGATATCTCGGTCAATGTAGTCTAGTCGCCATGCCAACTGAGCCACCCATACTCCGCAATAGAAATAGACTAATATGATTATAATTTCTTGCTACCGGAGTTTTTTCTAGGCAGAAAGAGCCATAACACTGCTGTGTAGCCAAGGTCTCTGGAGAAATGTACATCAGAGCCCATGCATGCAGAAATAAAATTTTATTATACATGTAGTATGCTACAGACGCAATAATGACAATATGCGACTTCAAGCAACGTTGTAATATTGTTACGCAGGTAGAAAAAAATAGGCATATTTTACGAAATCTTTAACTGACTGAGAATCTGAAAATCACAAAAATAATATTTATCGATTTTTCACTTAAGATCTGCGATCTTAAATTCCGATGTAGACGAGAGTGTAAGAATGTCCACGATTTTGGAGCAAGCCTATACTTTTTGCGAATGCGTTCCCTCGTATCCCTCATGAGTTTTATTGTGAATTTACTGCAGACGCAAACAAATTGTTGTCTAATACTACAAAATCATAAACGATAAAATTAATTAGCAGTACGAATACCATATTTGGGCACGGGGTTGCGTAATTGGTTGAGGGGGTATGCTATAAGCCGGAAGGTCGCGGGTTCAAGTCAAGATCAGGTCACTGGATTTTTTCAATTAACCTAATCCTTCCAGCCGCACTATGGCTCTGGGGTTGACTCAGCCTCTAACAGAAATGAGTACCAGGAATTAATAAAATAATTTTTCTGGGGAGTAAAGCGCGGCCGGCGCGTAACGCTGACAACCTTACCGCCATCTTTGAGCCGATTGTCTAGATAATGTGGGAGCCTCAACGTCTCACAATCCTATGGGCCTTCACGGCCTGGTACAGGGATAGCTTTACTTTTACTTTACGAATACCATATTGCGTAATTGTTGTCTACACGTTATACTTCACTTTATTTTACTAAATATATAAGAAATGTATATCATGAATGTTGGTAGGCCTGAGATTTGTACTTTGTGTCATTTTTTAGATATCTGATAAATTTATGATGTAAACTGAGGATTGCAGTGGATCAATCTTGATCAAAATGAAATTCCCCTAGCACCCACCCTGTTGTGTAGACATCCCCAGTACTTATGTTATTCGCAGTACCTTGAGTGTCCTGTAGAATACAGACAGTGGATACGACTCCCATCTCACGGCAGTTTCGTTGTGCCAACAGTGAAGCGGAAGTTGCTGGACTCGAGAATGCTGCCGGTCTATGGAAAGGGCGGTTGGATCGAGTTCAACGTGAGACCTGCCGTTCGTCAGTGGCGCCTGCTGGGCAAGAATTTCGGACTTGTGGTCGAGGTAGAAAACGAGGACGGAGACCTGTTGAAGGCAGCGGATTATTTCACCGCCATGAACTGCTCTAATGAGGCATGTGAGTGACCAAAGCTTGCAACCATTAACAAGCGCTGTTCGCTGGACGTATGGCTTCAGTACCATGTGATGACATCCCAGCATGCTATAGATTATATACTGTCAATGATACTGATCGAGGCACTGTCCCATGAACTCAATGCAGTCACTTGCTAGTGAAGATGGCATCGTTTTTTTTTAAATGTTCTGGTGCATTATAAATGTGAAAGCTCTGTGAGAACAGCCCTGTGAATATCTATCCCGCCTCACCTATGCCTAACAATTCAGGAAGGGCCGCGCCATAGCTCAAGCGGTTAGTCGCTGGCTTCCCATTGCGGCGGTCCGGTTCGATCCCGAGTCTGGTCAAGTGGGATTTGTGGTGAATAAAGTGACGCTGGGGCAGGTTTTCTCCGAGTACTTCGGTTTCCCCTGCCAATCTTCATTCCACCAATTGCTCTACAATCACCCTCACCTATCATCTGAGGCTGGTACAATAGGCCAGAAGTGGCGGCAGTACAAGAGACTTAGTTCCACCCCACTAGCAGAAAAAAAAACAATTCAGGCAGATTAGAACCAAATTCAGTAAATCCGCATAAAACAATTAAACTTCACAGTTTAATTGTTATTCCTGATCAGATTATCTGCTTGCCTGTAGTTATACTTCGTGGCCCGTAGTCCGCAAGCGAACTATACCAATAGAGCGACCGCCGCTTGTCGGCGAAGCTAGTGCCAACTTTTGCGGATAGAGGGTGTCACATGGTCAGCGCAACGGATCTCCACGGCCGTTAATCTCGGTTTTCTAGACCGGCTGTAGTTATACTAGCGTACAAGTAAAGAACACGAGTTCTGTGGTGAGATTTACAATATTGGTTCTGATTTCTATCAGATATAGAGCCTGAGTCTGGAAGTGTCAGACCTGCCAAGCGATGCGAACTTTGCTGGTGTCTTTATGCTTGTACGGCACTGTAGTTTAAGAAGAAGCTTTGGTATTTATTAGGTTAGAAATTTATTCCAATCTGTCGAAAGTTTATTCCAACTAATTGTGGTACCGCTTCAAAACATCGTGTGACCCATTTAGTCTCCTGTATGCTATATGAAGCAAAAGTAGTTCCGAAGATCTGTAACCATGGCTAGTATCAACATGGGAGTATATTCTATGGATGTTGTTCATTGTCTGTGTAAAAATCTATGCAACGTTTCGGATGCGGGCTCGTAGCGACAAGGATTCGTTTGACTAGTTCTGTCTTCTGGGACATAACACCGAAATCAACCGACTACATGGTGTTATGTCCCATAAGATAGGAGAACTCTTCGTAACTACCGCTGTAAGGACTTGAGATCTTACAAAGGACTGATTTATTTAATGAGCCCCATACAAGTCGTATCCTTTATTTTTATTTCAACATGGACACTGAGCCAATACCCTAAACATAGTGAAACGTTTTGGCCGGGCAGTGCAGGGGACAGCATCCTAAGTGAATACTTCCACAACAGTAGAAAAAAGAAACTGTCAAATATACCAAGTGAAATATAAAATTCTATTGCCTCACCATAAGAAAAAGATGTATACTTAAGTCATACTGCTTTACAACGTGCCATGCCTGCAGTATGATTCTTTTAGTATAATACTAATATAGACGGAAGGTCGCGGGATCGAATCCCGATGAAGTGGATTTTTTTTTTCGATTTACCTAATCCTTCCTGCCGCACTATGGCCCTGGGGTCGACTCAACCTCTAACAGAAATGAGCACCAGGAATATTCCTGGGGGTAAAAGACGGCCGGCGCGTAAGGCTCACAACCTCACCGCCATCTGCGAGGCGAATGTCTAGAAAATGTGGGAGCCTCAACATCTCACAACCCTATGGGCTTCCATGGCCTGTTACAGGGATACCTTTACATAGTTTTACTTACTAATATTTTGGTTGCACTAACAACTATAACAGCTTGTGTTGCTAGTGAAGCACGCTTCCATTTTGATCAAATTGACTGACACAGCACATCGATTAACAGTACAAGACTGCAAGTCATGTGCACGATGTATAATTTGGTGTCATGTGAATAATAAGACCATTCCAGTTGATTTAAACAATGATATGGTGTGAGGAATTACACGTTGTTTGTTCCGTTCTAGAGCTGAGATGCAGAAAGGCAAAATGCTTTATGAATGAAAAGGCGTAAAAATATTTAAAAACAAAATAAGCTAGTCTTAGGTGGACCGACACGCAGACGAAATTACTATGGGAAACATTTTATATTAAAGTTGAAAGTATGGAAATCTGTAGAGACCTCAATATTTCATTCACATTTCAATTATTTCAATCGAAGTTCCAAAGAAAACTTTACGCTCAGCATAGACTGTGAACGGGACGCCGCCCTGGAAACTTACTCAACCGTATCCAGAATAGTTTTAACGTGTAAATAGTTCGCAAAACCATTACTGTTAAGCAACATCTGCTGTTAGTTTATGGTCATCCAATCTATCCTGAGCCGAGAATGCTTTCCGATCCCTATGTCCACATGCTGGAAATCTGTCTACTTATGGCTAAGCCCGATACATATAACCACTGCTGTAACGACCCAATTATCTAGTAATTAATAAGTCCAGGATGGTGCCATAACTCAGGCGGTTAGATTCCGACATTTGAACATGTAGGCCCACTTTCAGCACCGAGGTAAACCATTTGGTATTTCTAACGAATTAAGTACTTCGGCTTTCCTCTGCATATGACCATTCTGACAATACTCCATATGAACCAAACACCGCCTCTAAGGTGCAGAACGGTCTGATCTACAAATACGTTATGAGGGCCTCGGTTTTTTTATTGCTAGTGGGGTGGGACTAAGTCCCTTTTACTGCGGCCACTTCTGGCCTACTGTACCAGCCCCAGATGATAGGTGAGGGTGATTGTGGAGCAATTAGTGGAATGAAGATTGGCAGGGGAAACCGAAGTACTCGGAGAAAACCTGCCCCAGCGCCACTTTGTCCACCATAAATCCCACTTGACCAGACGAGGGATCGAACCCGGGCCGCCGCGATGGAAAGCCAGCGACTAACCGCATGAGCTATGGCGCGGCCTGGAGCCTCAGTCTTGGTCTTCAGCTCATTTTCCGAACCGTCCAGAATCTGTCCAGGCTAAGGATGCGAAAGTTTTAGTCTCGTTTCGTTAATAAATATGTTTCTTTCTATTAACAGCGACATCCCGGCCGCTCCCCAGAGTTCTTCTGCAAGCAGCACAGTCCTACTTGGAATCTAACTATGCCTCAGCAAGAACAGGCTTCGATATATCACCCATCATCGCTAGTGGACCAGAATTCACCTACACGAACCCCATCAGCAATAACTTTCCAGACACCGCGGGAAGAAAGAGAGAAGCCGGCCTCGGAGATCAAGATGCTCCCAGGAGGACTGTTAACTCCCCGTATATTTATTCGTTTCTGTTTCCCGTGATCGACTTGTGTACCATTGAAGTCCCGGCCCAAGAAGCCGCCAATGCAGCCTTCCTTCATCACGCACAATACCTGCTAACACAACACTCGACAGCTTGCAAAAACGGAAACTTGCAGAATCACACAGATTTTCTGCTAATGCATGGAACCACAATTCGTCCGGCCCAAATTCATCCGATGACAGAAGAAACAAACAAGACTGGGGATCTAGATGTTAACAATGGAACTGAAGAATTCAATAATATCGGCCACATACAACACGAAGGCCACAGGAAGGATCATCGCCACAACGGCCATCATGCAGCTCGTCTCGATGTTATACCCGAAGAAACGTCCTCCCCCATGCAAGATTCGCCACGTGCTGTTAAGATCCGGCACTCGAGACATCATCTGGACGAGAAACACAGGCCGAGGAATCAAAGTGGCAACCAGCAATTTGAAGATACAATGAAGAGACGAATAACAAATGGCGAAGATGAGAAGGAGAGCGAGGAGTTCAAAGAACAAGTGACATGGACAGATGAAAACGGCCATGAATTCAGAAAGAAGATCACATTTCAGGAGGTAATCCGTTCAGCGAATCCTCTTGATGCTAGCGCATTACCACAACGAGAGAGCGACAGATAAAATACTACATAAAGATAACACAAGCAGGTCCAGCCATGTTAATCATTTATAAAAGGTCTAATTTAGTTCGTATGCATACTGGCATTTGTTCAAACAACAAATGACGCAAAACTGATAGGAAAAAAAAAACGGATTTGAATAAAATACTTCTCAACAGCGTCTATGAATATAAAATATAATTAATTTCATTAAACTAGGAGTATTATAACAGCGAGGAAATGACAATGACATTGGTTTGTCAACAAAATATCAAGGGCATAGAATCAAAGATTCGCCTTGGGTTTAGGGTGAAGGGGTGTACAGACAGTTACGCTACAGTGCAGTGGATTATGTTCAGCAAATACCTACACGATATTATTTCGTAAGTCTATATAGTACTTCTTAGTTTATTATATTAAGAATTAAAATGAGAATGTAGTCACAGGGATAGAAGTGGTACGGGAATTATATGAGATTCATGAACTTGGGCTATATGACATTGTAAAATTCATTAAATATATCTGTAACGTCCAAAAACAGATAATATATGCCATATTCTGTATCATATAACAAACACACCAACTGAACTTAAAACAGTTCAGTGAAACAGTGCCAGAAGACTGATTATCACCATAGGAAGAAGTGCCTTAAATATGTGAACAATGTCAAAGAGGCTTGGGTAAACTGTAGAAACTATATTCCTTAAAAGGGTGGTAAAGTTGCAAGTAACACGACCTAGACTTGACTGCACTAAATAAATCTGTATGATAAGTAAGTTTTTAAAATGATTTTTGTAGCGATATGAAGATACATGGAAAGTTTATTAAGTCTATGTAAGAAATAACGTACCAAGACCCTAGTTTCTGAGTCAATAAAAACAAAAGAAATTTATGACTGACAATTTTCAAGTACAACTTCCACCATCCAAAACAGTATATATTCAAGTTCTAAACTGGGGTTATTGGTGAATTTCTTCTACCAAGAGAGAAGAAACATCTACATTGTTATCGTTAGAGCTATTACTTTATGTATATACCGTACTTTGCAAGTAATTATTATTAATATTATTATTAAATTATATCTGTTATTTTAAATTGTTTTATAATATAAACCCTATGTTGAGGCTATAATAAAGGGATGGTTTATATGATATTTCTCTCAAAGTATCTGACTTTCTGAATGGTTTTAGCATAAATGCATTTTAGTTTGAAAATTGGTCTTGTGTAATTACAAGTAATAACATGCTGAAGTCAGCTTATACCTTTAAGTGTAAGATATGTAAGGTCAAACAGTAGAACACATCTAAGTGGAAGTTTACAAATGTTCCTCTGTTAGGCATGTACCATCGTGTACAGAAGGTGAGAGCCACACTTTTTACCTTAACACATTTGCTGCCAGGAGTCCAAATGCCACTTTGAACCTGGGAAGCCAGGGGCAGTGACTTGAAAACACAAGTTATTTCTAATTGAAAAAAGAATATTTGCAGTAAATTCATTTTCATGATCAATGTATAGGGTCTGCTCTGATTCCATGAAGCTCCTTCTAAAGCCTTCGACAGTTTTGTGGCAAATTAATGAAGCCTCTTGAAGAGGAACTGGAATATGTTCAGGATTCGTTGTAACATTGTGGGCTGCTGCTAGATCTAGTTAATTTGGTACACTTGTAATTTTTCTTCTTTTGCTGCAAATGTGGTAAATAACAAATTCATTTTATCATGTGTTGTACTGTGAAGATTATTTTGGCTGGAGTGTTCAGTGACTTGCATGTAAGCTCAGTCAGACCTCTGAAACTGTTGGATAAACCACACATTGGTCAGAAAAAAAGAAACATCCATTGAAGGGCATGTAATCACTGAACACAGGCAAAATAAAAATCCTAAATATTAGCTATAAGGTTAAAAGTTTCAGAAATGTATGCAAATCTCACTTAACAGAAAACTGATGGAAGTAATGTTGTTATGACAACATTTTATTTTAGACTGAAACAAAACAGTGATGATAATATGAATGACTGAACTTGACTGTTGATAATACATAATTGTGGTTCTGAACTTAGAGACTAAAAATGTTCTGTAGTTTAGAGATTGGTATTGAGAAGTACAAAACTCTGTAAATATTACACAACTGATACATATAAGAATAGTGTACTAGGTACTATGTAAGAGGAAGTTAAGCAGAATATCTATTAATCACAGAATTTGGATTGTACAAGGCACTTCAGCTTTACAGTTTCTTGTCCAATGATTGTAAATAACGTGTACATTATAATTTTTGTACTTTTGCTCGTTTTCTATAATAAACGAGAGACAATTAATAAGAGATTGTAACTTCCAGCCTCTTTCACTGCCAGCTGTATAAAATCTCTCTTTCTCTCTCTCGGCTATGTTACATCCTTTCTTCCTGAATTCTAACCCATTCATCAGCCTCTGATGAAAACATGACAGCATTTTTATTTACTGCCACATTTTCATCCCTTCTTACAATCTATGTAAGTCGCTTCTATTGCTCTGTAGGGATCAACTAGTAATGCTGTCACAAGTAGGCTGACACTGAGTGGCAGCCAGGAAGTGACAGTAGTATAAGTTATGTTTTTCCGGTTTCTGATCATTATCAGCATCTTATGTTATCATGCCGCGCACATGAAAGATTGCTGGGGCAGTCTTCATAAGCTTTGGTTTTACTATCCTGTCTCATTCAAAACAGAAAACATAAAACTGTATCAAAAACAGACAAGCCAGAAGGTCGCTGGTTCAAGTCCCGATGAGGTCATTGGATTTTTTCAATTTATCTAATCCTTCCAGCTGCACTATGGCCCTGGGGTCAACTCAGCCTCTAACAGAACTGAGTACCAGGAATTAATTAAATAATTTTCCTGGGGAGTAAAGCACGACTGGCGCGTAAGGCTGACAACCTTACCATCATCTTTGAGCCGACTGTCTAGATAATGTGGGACCCTCAACGTCTCACAACCTATGGGCCTTCACGGCCTGGTACAGGAATAGCTTTACTTTTTTTTTTGTTTTACATAAGGAATCACGAGCATGGTATCATATTGTGGTTTGATATGAGACCTTTCTCTGCCACTAGTTTCTTGGAATTCCAAAGTAAGAAAGCAGAAGACTTCAAATTGTTCTTGTCTCTAACTAGCTCTAAGAAAGGTTAGTCGCCGGCTTCCCAAAGCGGCGGCCCGAGTTCGAACCCAGGTCAGGTCATGTGGAGTTTGTGGTGGACCAAGTGGCCCTGAGACAGGATTTCTTCGAGTACTTTGCTTTCCTCTGTCAATTTTCATTCCACCGACCACTGAACACTCATCATCTATCATCCGGGGCTGGTACAATAGGCCAGTTAGTGGCCTACATACCAAGTGGACTCAGTCTCACCCCACCCAAAAAAAAAAAAAACTTAATGAGTTATTTTGCGATTATTTTGATTTTCTTTTATCTGTGTTATGATTTTTACCCAACAATCACCGCCAAGTAAGTTGTTTACATACTCTTCTTCTTCTTCAGAACTTTTTCACTTTCATAAATTCTTATTTTGGAAACTCATTTCACAAAGGTATATTAACTGCAGTTTCAAATGATAAAATAAATCTAAGGGAAGGTAAGGGTAGATATGGAAGGGGGAACTTGTGATCAAACTGAATACATTATTTGGCTTTCTCTACAAGGGACTAGAATTACAAAAATGATCAGTCGACATAGCCAGTAACCCGGGCAAACAGATGTACTATAAAGTGTTAACAGCTGTGCTGATATGCTCCTTTCCCGGAACGAGGTTGCGGGGTTCGGATGAATGAACAAGACTACTACAGAAAGGAACAAGCCGGAAAAATGAAAGACGTTATGACGACTGTTGAGCCTCGAAACGGGTCTTTGCTGGCGAATTATTATTCCTACAGAAGAAGAAGACGTTTATAACTACAAAAAGATGAAAAGTCGTATTTATCATCCTGACATAATTTGCCTCCTCTGAAGTATGCAAAACCAATTACTGCAGTCTTTAAATATGCTGTAAGTCTAGGTAGAAGGAGCGCTGTTTCCTAAATTTATCCACCATATCAGCCTTTGTGGATGACGGGCAACTCCTATGAATTTATAATTTATAGTTACATTTTTATTCATATAATTTATAGTGGGAACAATATAAAACTACAGAGCAAAAATAATTTGAAATGAAATAATTCAATAATAAGAGCTTTGGACCTTGAGTTATCATGTCAAAGCACAGAGATTTTTTAACATCTCTTTTAACTTAACTCTAAGAATACACTATTACTCTTTTGTACATATACTCCTTTTTCTCTTTTTTAAAATAAATTTAGGAATGTTGTTTACGAATTAAGAGACGCCTTACACAATTTTTTTTCTCCTTAGTCTTAAGAGCTCCGTAATTGACTTCGGATATTCTTTTTTGCTGTTCTCAGACAAAATGTCCATCACTGTTGCCCTTTGCCCTCTGTTTGCAGCCCGTTACCACATTCGCATTCAGCCTTGGACACAATGTTAAATCTACTTAAGCTTGCGTTAAGACTGGAGTGGCATGCTCTCATACGGTTTATTGACACGAAGGTACGATGGTTCACTTTTACCTCGCGGAACCACGGAGACGAGCCATTCTTGTAGCACCTTTCACAGTAGCAGTCTCCTATATCCCTTTTGGTGTTTTGACATAAACTGTGAAGCTCATGTTTTACTTTCTTTTTCCACTGGCCTTTAAGATCTGCCACTGGTAATAACAGTCAGCTCTCTTATTAACTTCCAGCTCCACAGTTCCCTGGGATCCAGTAACACTGAATTATTTTCCCTCGCGATTCCAGTCTTTCTATTTTGTCTTTAAGCATTTGAGTAGTGTACGATGTGTTGTTCATAGTAGATGTGTTATTAATTCCTTTTAGCACGCTTTCCGAGTCCGAGAAAACCATGAAATTTTACTCCGAGTCTATTTTTAGACGATTTCTAGTGTTTCCCCAACTGCTAGTACTTCTGCTGTGAAAGTGGACGCTATGTACGTATCTTAGCTATCCTAAATTTTCAGCTAATGCCATCCCTTATATCAATCTCCGCAAATCCTATGAATGGTTTGTTTTCTATTTTTTAGCCGTCCGTGGCGAAACATACTGGTTCTCATTTTTTCGTGGAAATTATTTTTTGAATTCCCGCCTGTGATCCCCTGCTTCGTTTGCTTGTGTTTCTTCACCGTAGGATTGTACAACTATTGTGCATCACGCTGCCATCTTCTGTTTAAATGTTGGACTACGCTAGGTTAACTGTGACCACTGTGACGTTCTAGTAACCGTGATAGGAATAATGAGGAACCAATATGTGTCATGCTGCTGAAAGATATTAAGTACGTGCACAGTTTGTAATGAACCAGCTTTTTAATAATTACTTTACTGTCATTACAGGATTTTACAATGTATATCAGTTCCCGAAACTGGTTAGTTCGCTAACGAGACAAATCATAGATCAAAGGAACACATCCCAAAGTCCACAAATCAGATAACAGATGGAACTTCACACACTGACATCTATAGGAGGTACAGGAACGCAACTGGAGTTAATTGTAAACAGTGCTGAGGAACGCAGATTATTTCGTACTGTCGGTAGCAAACGGTACAAGGTAAACAATAAATGTATGCATTTTATACAGTGCTTGGGATGAGGTTCCAACCACAACCCAGGTTTATAAAATTTATGCATGAGGGGAAAGTAAACAGCATATTTACTACTACTAAAGCCATCTTTGCATGACAAGGTCAACAAGTCATTTGAGGTCACATGCCCTTCCATGAAAAGAGTATTGTGTCCTGAGGTCTGTTTTATCTCCAATATTATTATTCATATACAATTTAAAAAGAAATTATGCAGCGCAGTAGTTTGATAACACACTACACGTAAACAAGGCATATGAAAAAAAGTGTTTTACTGAGAATATTTTTCTGTACCTTTCAAATGATTAACATTATTAGGCTGCATGCAAACTTGGACGTATTAAGCAATTTTTAAATGTTTTCCAATTTCAGTTTTAATGCTAGGTATGGTGATGAACTGAACTGCTACTGCTTGTATTTTTATTTTGTTGCATGCCAGGTAAATCCATTTGGAGAATTGTATGATTAATGGTACTGAAACAGCAAAGACATAAAAGTGTCAATTATAAGCTACTAATCCACAGGAAAAGGTACCCTCAATCTACAGAGATCATTTCTATGAAATATATTTCATTCCTACTGCTCTAAAAGAGCTGCATTAACACCTTGTGTCCTAACACTCATTTCAGGTAAGCAAGAGCCCAAAGAGCTATGCCACACTTAGACTTTGTGGCCATTTTCAGACAGCTGTAAATCTGTGGCTATTTGAGTATGATAAACCATTCAAGTTAGTACTCTAGGGATTGGGAGATTAAATTGTGGCCATTTTCAGTGAGTTTTAAACCTGTGGCTATTTAAGTATGATGCACCATTCCAGTTAGTACTGTAGGAATTGAGACATTAAATGAATTTGCGAAGACCAGAGACAATGGATACTGAAATATACAGAAGGCTGCTTATTTCTCAGAAGCAGCAGTAATTGGAATGGTTGAGAAACTCTGTTTTCAGAAGGACATTATTTTTACATAATTGCATTAGTATTTTCCTCTATAATACAAAGACCTCTCATTTACATGAATCCCAGCTAGGGTAATAAAATATATCAATATGGGCAATCAGCAATAATCAAACAAGATGCTGTTGTGGACAGCACCTGCCATCTGCACGTGAAATCAGTGACTTAGTAGGCTGGGTTAGATAATAAGTGTGACTATAATCACAGACATATTTATCATTGAATTCTATATCTGTTTTCATGGCAAGAAAACAAACTGCAATTTTGGTAAGATAAACAAGCTGATCTAACCAGGAAGGAAGGATTATGTGGGATAAAAGACCACCTTGTGCAGCAGGACATTGGGGGGGGGGCATGACTACAGGGATGCACTTTAACCATTCTCTACAGTGACATAACAAACAACCATGCTGATAATGCCTTTCTGAAAACCTTGCATGTATCTTGAAGAATCATGGGTTTCCTTCTGACCCAAAGGATATAGCGCAATCAATATTGCTTCTCCCAGACAGATACTGAACATTATGTTAATCAGCTTATAACAGAAATTATGTTATGCTATCAAAAGTGCAAATTAATATTTTGTTAATTGTGGAAGTATAGATTAGTGCAATCAATATGACTTCTACCAGACAGATACTGAACATTATGTTAAACAGCTTATAACAGAAATTATGTTATGCTATAAAAGGTGCAAAATAATATTTTGTTAATTGTGGAAGTATAGATTAGTGCAATCAATATGGCTTCTACCAGACAGATACTGAACATTATGTTAAGCAGCTTATAACAGAAATTATGTTATGCTATAAAAGGTGCAAAATAATATTTTGTTAATTGTGGAAGTGTAGATTTAATAAATAAAAAGCATACAATCGTCACAGGAGTATTTTCTTTGGACATTATCCATTGCCTGGATAAATATAAGAGGAAGAATGTGCTCCAGTTTATTTTGAGGGAGCCTTGATGTTTTACAACCCTGTGGGCCTCCACGGACTGTTACAGGGATAGCTTTACCTTTACTTTTGCTAGTGAGATATTGCAGACACATATCAGTAGTTACAAAGCTAATCATGTTGCTGATATCACACTTTATAAAATGAGATTGTTTTATTTCATTAAAAATTAATCACAGCTGACTGCCCATCACCCACATACACAAAGGAATATACAGCAAGGGTGAACAACTTCATTAGAATTCTAGAAATAGGCCAAAATATTTATGGGACAGAAACAGGATGGTTCCCAAAGAAATGCAGCCAACAGTCCTCAACCATTACTTTGAATTACTGACTTCAGTGTCATTAAAGATCTGGAAAAACAATTCAGATCCAGAAAATATCATCTTCATCTAGGATGAGCAGAATTTGTTCACTGCAGCAGGCAGCAAGATTAAAACATGCCTTCAGCCTGCTGCTAAAATGTCACAGTAAATAGTATAAATTATAATAAAGTAATAAGCACTACACCATGAAGGCGTATGGGGGAGTGGATGTATAGGTCCACATTTTCTTAACTTCGGCACTAGTTGGAGGTGAGTGGTCAGCTTCACGCCCTGGCTGCTTTGCCCCTGAGGAAAGAGCCCCCCGTACCCATTGGATAGCAAGTTGGGTAGATTCCAGGGCCAGTCTGGATGATGTGGAGAAGAGAAAATTCTTGATCCTACAGGGACTCGAATTCCAACCCCTCAGTCCAGCCCACAGCCAGTCCCTATACCAACTATGTTATGCATAACTATAATAACTGATGAAAAAGTAAGAAAAGAGAAGTGGGAACTCTATTTCATGGAATCTGGAGAAACATTAAGCATTCATAAGAGAAAGACATTCCAGCAGTCAAAATATGAAGGGAAGAAAAGATAAAAAAAACAATGGAAACATATGAGTAAGTTACTGAGATTTAACTCCCCTGAATCATTGTTCATTCATGTTCCTCAAAAGTTTTTGAATAACATCATCATTAATGTCTTTGAACAAACTACTTAGATTTCAATATGACTGACAAGAGACTCTGCCTCTTTTAAATGGATCCAATCAAAGGTAAGTTTTTCCCTGTCTTGAGCATCATGCTCTAAAAATACAGGAAACTGGAGGTAAAATTTCATGCATTCTTAATCTTAACTCTAAATGGAAGTGATTAGTCAGGTTTACATATCTGTCCCTTAACTAACTAACTTCATGTACTTCAGCACTTCTTGAGAAGAAGCCAGTCATGCAGCTATTCAAGAACTTCCCATCATTTTATCGAACCCGAAGTTTCATTACCATGTTCACAAGAGCCTTCCACTGGTCCCTGTCCTGAACCAGATCAGTTCAGTCCATACCACCCCATCCTATCTCTCTATATGTTTTAATATTATTGTCTTGGTCTCTCTCCTTCTGGCTTTCCCACCAATATCCCATATGCATTCCTCTTCTCCCCTATTCATGCTACATGCACTGCTGACTTGGCAAAAACTACAAGTTATGAGGCTCCTCATTATGCAGTTTTCTCCAACCTCCTGTCACTTAATCACTCTTTGGTCCAAATATTCTCCTCAGGACCCCATAGCAAGCATTACCTAGATGATGCAGTCGGCTCTTAATTCCCTCATTAATCACATTCTGATTTGTTACTGTCATTCCCAAATATTTGAACTTTGCAACGTTTTCAAAGATCTATTACGTATCTTTATGTTATGATGATGTCCTGTATTCTGGTGATGAGACATCAAGATATAGTTAGTTTTCTCTGTGTTTACTTCTAGACCAAGCTCTATACTAGTGTCTGTTTGAGCTTCTTTCCTTTCTTATGGTATTTATGTTATACCCCACTGAATTATCATCTTGAACACAGACCAGGCATGCAACAGTGTAGTTAGTTGAAGTACTACGCTACAAGCTGGAAGGTCACAGGTTCAGTTTCTGATGTCATTGGATTTTTCAACTGACCTAATCCTTTCAGCCATACTATGGCTCTGGAGTTCACTCAGCCTCTAAGACAAATGAGTACCAGGATTTTTCCTGGGGGTAAAAGGCACACAGAGCATTAGGCTGACAATCTCACCACTATCTGTGAGCTGATTGTATAGAAAAATATGAGAACCTCGACATCTCACAACCCTATGGGCCTCCAGTCCTATTACAGGGATAGCTTTATTTTTTTTACCAACATTGACTCTTTTTGAATGAAATGTTGGTATTTTCTCTAATACTGTGCCATGCTCTCTATTGATATTCACATCATCTAAATTTTCAAAGGTGTCAACCTGGTTACTGTTGTTTGCATTCTACCTTGGTTAGTTTCTTGAGATTAAGTCTCTCCATATCAAACTTTTATGTTCCTTATTGACTTACTGACAGTCTCTCCCTAACTTTTACAACCACCAGATAGTGATTGGTATCACAGTCAGAACCTCTGAAAGGTCAGGCATCAAATATACTTGAATGCTGACTCCTGTCTATCAAAATGTAATCAATGCTGTCACATGTTTATGGCTTGTATGCCTTATCTAAAGATGTTAAAGTGAATTTATGAAAGTTGTGATGGGAAACATGAACTCTTGACAATTTTGGATGTGGCACAGTTTACTACTCCACTCCATTATCATTACTCATCTCATGTAAACTCTCATTCCCTGTTGTTGGTTTGAAAATATCTTTTCAAACAAACTCTTTTGACAATGAAACCTAACAAAAATTGCATGTGGTACTTAGAGAACTGCTTAGAAACTGTTAAACTGTTGTGTTGCATAGGATCCATGAAAGATATATATATATATATTACACATAATTATGAGACAAGTGTGGTGGTAAAGGAAACTAAAACAATAAGTTGTAAGAAAAAGTAAAGTAATTTAAAATAACTTAAGCTGGATTAACCTCACCAGAAACCACTTGGGCCAGATCACACCCTGATAGCTGTTTTACTAGTCTGCTTGAGAGATGTCTTGGTTTAATATGTTCTCATAGATGACTGTTTGAGATGAAATGGACAAAGAAAATTGTGTTCAGATTGATAATAATAATTAACAAATTAATTATTCAGGAGTTATAAAATGTGATAAGAGTGACAGTATGGTATGCCCATAAAATTCTTTTGATGTGACACTTTTGTAAAGAAAGGCCCCATAGTTCTTAGTACAGAAAACTGCCCTTGGTCAGAATTCCTTACAGCAAAATGGGTTGGTCTCTTAAACATAAAAATCATAATAATAAATAGCATTTGATAAGTCTTACCTTTTAAATCTTGAGTTCCTGGCAGCTCAAGGTCTGTTCTTCAAAGATGACACTGTACTGCAATGGATCACATCACAAAGCAACAGTATGATGTGCCATCTTCATAGCATAATTAATTTTGCATATTACAGTCCACACATTTTGATTGTCAGTATGCACTGGCAATAGAAAACAGACTGTGGTTACACACTTCACAAACACAAACTGGTTGTTATTCACAGCAGAATTATCACACAGAAAATGACTGTCAGTAGAAAACCAACTGTGGTTACACACTTCACAAACACAAATTGGTATTCGCTGAAGAATTATCACACACGAAATGACCGTATCCGATCAAGTGTCAACCTGCACCCTTATTATGCACAAATGAGATCAATGAAAACCATACATTTTCATATTACTGAAAATTGTCGAATTGAACAATCTTTTCTGCCCATTAAACACAATTTCTGCTTGCAGAAGCTTAGGTCTTAAAATGCCATGTTGCATGGGAGGGCTGCACAAATTCTGAAGATTATGTCAGCAATAGAACAGGCAGCTGATAAGAGGTGTCCATTATGGGTCATATTCAGCACATTCATGTGGATGAATCAGTAAGATTGCTCTTTATTTCAGATACAGTCCCAATATTTTGTAATGTTTTATGAACATAATAATCACTATTTTATATATTTTTTTCTTTGTACCTTCTTTGCACACAGTTCATGAAATAAATGCATATGAGGGGGCTGCATCTGTCTACTTCAATCTTTCATTGCCTAACCATTTGACAAATTTGTATTAAATTTGGTATGGGAGGGGATCTGCAAGAAAAATCATGAAGCAAATTTAATTTCTGTGCATGCCAGTCAGTCAAAATCCCTACATTACAAGGCCAACTTGAATGTCATGCAGGGAAGAGTCATGTCCACATGAACTTCTGTGATGAGGGCAACATTAAGAATAGTATCATAGCAAATTCATATCTTTCTGTTTCTAGCAGTAATAGATAAACCATTCTAGCTAGATATGTGAATGCTCAGTTTCAAATATGCCATCAAATTCTGTACAGAACCTTATCCACTGAAAAAACATATTCATGGTTATGGTTTGAAGTTTAAATTGAAAAGTCTGTAGTAACAAATTATGCACAACGTATATATGTACGAGTATTTATAACCTGCTCGGCCTCCTATCCAGTGAGTATCGAGGGCTCTTTCTCCTGGGGGTGAAGTGGCACGTGTGAAGCTGACTACTCACCGCCATCTACTGTTGAGGTCAAGAATGGTGGAGCAATACCTCCACCCCACCATACATATACTCTGTATATTACTAACATAATGCCCCTTAAATTTCATCAGGAAGCTGTTAAAAACAAGCCTTGTCAAAAATACCTAACCTCTGTAAATAATGGGTTCTGGAAAGACAGCTAGCTACGTTTATACCATTATACTAACATGATGGAATGACAATACGCACTAAATTGTGCCGCCTTCTACGGAAAATGATTTTCATAAAGGAAGAACATTAAAGCAAAGTTCAAACTATTTGACGTTTCATTCTTTCACATCGCGACCAAGTATAGCAGTCAGTGGCTAAGCTATCTGGCCCTTACATGCAAAATAAACACTGTCAGATCTTATGTATTTAACTGATATGGTGTGGCTCTTACACTACTTCGACACTGCCCCCCCCTCTAATTCCGTGTTCCATTTTCCCCGTGTCCGTAAATAAAAGGTTCTGGAAAGACAGCTACATTTAAAACATGATACTAACGTGATGGAATGACAATACGCACTAAGCTGTGCTGCTTTCTACAGAAAATGTTTTTGGTAAAGGTAGAACATTAACGCAAACTTCGAAACTATTTGATGTTTCTTTCATTTACATCGCGACCAAGTATAGCAGTCAGTGGTTGAATTATTTGGCCCTTACATACAAAATAAACACTGCTAGATCTTATGTTTAACTGATACGGCGTGGCTGTTACACTACTTCGACACTACACCCTTTTAATTCCGTATTCCATTTTAAACTTTCCCTGTATCGTGAGTAGAACGTTTTTAAGATGCGTCAACACTAGGTAGTGTCTTAGATCGCTTTCATCATTAAAACGGTAGTAGATTCAACTGTCAACATACAGCGAGAATCAGAGTCGCCATACCGGAGATCTCGTTGAACACACATGACTTCATCTATAGGGTTGCCTACTCAAGAGATTACATACGCTCAAAGATGTCTTAGAAAATTATTTATTTGCAGAAACGTGTTTTTCTGAATGATCTCAAATTCGATAAATGGGCAGATGCTTCGATATATTCCCATCCCTAGCCACAACATTCACAGCTGATCCACCAAATCAATCAATATTATACACGAAATCATGATTTGACTGACAGTATCCACGCTATCAAACACGAGACATTCTTTTCGGGAAAACATTGGTAGTTCTTCCACTGCCGCCTGGCGGTCCATTTCTTAACTACCACTAACAACAATGACTTCTGTATAAGGATGAGGGCAGAATAGACAAAACTGTAATTCGTATAAGAATATGACAAGTTAAAAGATATACATATAGCGTGACAATTTTGGCGCTCTCGCTCGGTTATTGTCTCTAGATTTCTCAAGTTACGACAGCATAAATATCGCTTTCATGTAATTTCGCGAACATAATATAACGTGGGAAATTGTATTTGGCATAATGTGGTTCATGTTTTTATACAAATTAAGTTCTATATATATTTCGCTTGGATAAATATTTCGCGAGTTGCGCTCGATATTGCCGTAAATTAGTATTTGTGTAAAGAGTGTCCAATTGTAGTCAGATTTTAACTAAAATCGGAAAGGGTTAACAAATTTTAGTAAAACTGCGCAATATCGGGTTTCATTGAAATCCGTTCAACGGCTCTCGAGTTATTTCATGAGGATAGAGACACATGGAGAAGCTGAGTGACTTTTTTTGTTACTTTTAGTTGCAAATACGACGAAAAGGAGACAAAGTTTAAATTTAATGAAGTAGCAGTTGTAGGGGTACGATCAGTTATATTTCGGTTAAATGTATATATGTATCCATTCTCGGTGGTCTAGTGGTCAGAGTGTCTGGCTACAGATCCAGAGGTCCCGGGTTCGACTCCCGGCGCTACCAGATTTTCTGAGAAGTAGTGGGCCTGGAACGGAGCCCACTCGGCCTTGTGAGAATAACTGAGGAGCTGTTTTAAGGATACAGCGGCTCCGGTCTAGAAAACCGAGATTAACGGCCATGGGGATCTGTTGCACTGATCACGTGACACACTGTCCGCAAAAGTTGGCACTAACCTCGCCGACAAGCGGCTGTCGCTCGGTCGGCAGCCACGGAGTTTTTTTTTTTGTATACTTATAAATTCATCTCGGAAAACATACAGAATAAATGCATATAGCATAAAATGTGTTTCATTCTTCTCTGCAAGTTTTACCCTAATAAATGTCTACCGACTTACATTCGAGAAGGTCATAAACGTATGTAGATCTGCATGTAAAATTGGATTTTAACCGAAATTAGAATGTCCATGATTCATTCTATCCACATTTGTGCCGAGGCATGTAGTGAGAGTGAGAGGAGGGGATAGATGAATGTATGCACTGGAAGACGGATAGAATGAATCATGGACTTAAATCACTGCAACAGGACGCTAAAATATAACGAAATTAGAATGTGTTAAACTTTAGTAAAACTTCTCAATATCAGATTACATGAAAATCTTTCAGTAGTTTTTGAGTTGTTACATGCAGACAGATATACAGGCAAGGCATTAGTATCATTTTTGCACTTCACATTGTGAACATGCCAAAAGCTAGCCCGCTGAAACTAATGTGGCAAATAGTTATCATCACAGTTGGTCATATTGTGCTTATTTCACTTTGATCCACTCTTGGGCAACGCCATAGCTCAAGCGGTTAGTTGCTCGCTTCCCACCATGGTGACCTGGTTTGAGCCCAGGTCTGGTCAAGTGGGATTTATGGTGGACAAAGTGGCACTGGGGCAGGTTTTCTCTGAGTACTTTGGTTTCCCCTGCCAATCTTCATTCCACCAAATTCTCCATCATCATAATCACCCGGTGCAGGTACAATAGGCCAATCAGTGGCTGACATGCTGAGTGGACCCAGCTGGACTCCACCCCCTACTGTGCAAATTAAAAAAAATTGATCCACTCTTACTGATTATGGCCCTTGAGGAACACTTTGAAATCACAGTTTCACTAAAATTAAAAATATGCACTAAACGATGCTGCTGTATGGAAGCACATTACATGTGGTCACATTACTTATTCCACTGTGATTCACTTTTACATATTATACCCTTTGACTGGCATTTTGAAATCACCATGTCACAGAATATTCATGTGAATCCAAAGAGTTCTGGAAGAATAAAAATGTACTAAATTTTATGACATAACAATATTCACTAAGCAGTTCTGCTATCTAGAAGTACATCATGAAAATTTTTGTTAAAGTCGAACACTGGGATACAGTACAAACTCAAGCTTACATTCCATTACTGTTTATTGCTGTCATCTCATGGTATTATTTATTAGCCACTGCTAACTCTGATAACATACATAGTGACTAAAGAGTGGCATGCGTAAAATGGGTAATAGCTGATTACTGTGGCTTGTGTGATCTTGGACCACTGAGACACTGAGATCATATGTTAAAAAACCACTTGAGGTACAAATGTTATGCATGTTTCTACCTTGTGGTGTGAGCTACTGTGTATGTAGAGATATTACAGTGAATTTCTCCCTCATCCAAGGAGTCCTACCAGATGTATAACGATTCATAGTTTCTGAAGTTAATTCGAACTGCATCATGCTGGAGAGTCCAAACCATGAAAGATGATGGTGGTGGTGATAATGATTATGATGATGACAGTAATAATTCATTCTTTATTTATGTATGCATATACCTGCTTACTCAACAGCCAAAAGGCCAATTATAAAGTAAGCAAAACAAAACCAACACATGCACACAAACAACAGACAAAGCAAGGCAACTTTTATCAATTAGGCAGTAGCAAAAAAATTCAGAAACTGCAGTCAAACCAACCATTATCCAGTAAAAAGCAAATGTATTCACTTACATTCATATTGATTGCAATTAATTTCTTTAATAATTTAGAAGTAATGTTTTAAAATATGATGAATAAAAACAATTTTTGTTCCAAATATGTCAATGCAACCACAAACCACATTAGCAAGTGAAGTGCATCTAACGTAAGTACAGTGTTTACTTGAGGAGCAGATATTGAACAAAGACAAATCTGATATACTGAGCAGGAACTTCAAGATCAGCAGTTTCCAAAAGATAAATACAGGATTTAGAACCAAGGTGAATAAGGAACACTGAATCAGGTTGATAATCCTCTTTATGTTAGGCGTGCAATTTTGACTGGTCTGAAGCATCAGCAGAACTGTAATGGACATCAAGAAAGAGGTTGAAAATATCTGCTGGTCTTTTCAGTTTGTTGGCTTTAGTAGACAACAGAATTCAAAATGCCATAAGAATATTCAAGCTTAGATCCAACTAGGGTAAAATATAATAGATATAGACATTTGAGGGATGAGAAAGATAACGTTACACTGCAAACTAGACCCAGTAACTTGATACACTGAGAACATATATAAGTGACATGATTATATGAATGAAATTTAGAATACATAATGTTGTTCAGTCTAGAAAACCGAGATTAACGGCCATGGGGAACTGTTGCGCTGACCACATGACACCCTCTATCCATAAA
This sequence comes from Cryptotermes secundus, assembly GCF_002891405.2. Lineage (NCBI taxonomy): Eukaryota > Metazoa > Arthropoda > Insecta > Blattodea > Kalotermitidae > Cryptotermes > Cryptotermes secundus. The sequence goes on along the minus strand of NW_019728501.1, from coordinate 1,516,987 downwards.
AGTTGGCACTAACTTCGCCAACAAGCAGTAGTTGCTTGGTCGGTATAGTTATCTTGTGGACTATAAGCCACGGAGTTTCTTTTCTTTCTTAATACATGTAAAGTTTCATATGCAGTTAGCGGTGCATGAACCTTGTATAGAATAAATGTAAGACTCTTAGTAGATTGCAGTCTTCAGGATATTTAATGGCAGGGAAGATGCTGATATCAGCAAAAAGTAGATACCTAGAGTAGTTAAATGCATCACGTAATATGACAACAACAAGCTTTCTACTGGCAGTTCCATTTTATGCACCTTTTTTATATTAACATTTGGAAAAGGATGGAATTATTTTAAAGTGACTAAACTGATTAGAGGCAGGGAAATGTGGATTTAATTTATGTGTACTGAACCAAAATCCTCACAATTAACATTTGAGAAGCTGAAAACGTAATACTTTTCCTAATTCTTCATTGTCTTGATACAGAATACTAGGATGATAGTTATTGATCCAAAATGAGAGAATGATACCACTTTCCTTGAATTAATCTCTTTTATTTGTCTGAAAACACTGATATTATGAGGTTATTGTGAATACTGAAGTGTGACCCAAGGTTGTCTAAAATGATGTAGAATAGTGATTATGACTAATTTTGGACAGTGTCCATCCTCTTAGATCTTTTAAGTTCAGTATTTCAGAGATGGCTTTGTCTCCATCATCATATGTTAAAGAGTGGTTTTGAATTTCTCCTCAGTTGCCCATTAAGAATAATTAAAGATTATTAATTAGTTACAGTAACAAATTGTTAAAAATATTCTCTCTGTTCCAAGTGTATGAAAGGTTGGGTTAATACCAGGGGTCAAGTTCAGCACAAGAAATGTTTGGATTTCAGATTTTGTGAAAACAAAATAAGTTATGCTTTCCATGTCTCATGTTTCCGATGGTATTAAAAACAGTTGAATTAAAAATACTGGCAAATATAAAAATGCTTTGCATGAAAATAAGAAATGGAATAACAATGGTGGATTATTTTGCTCATTTTATTAGAAGGCTGATTTGCCCAACTGCCTAGCATACATCATGATCTAGGCAAGGAGTATGTTTCAGTTTTTATCAGAAATAGATCTAAGAAACAGTAAAGCCTAACTTAACTAAGTTTACCTCATTTAATAAAGGATGTAACTATCACCAAAATGACATTTAATGTTATGTCACACATGAATGTGCAGTTAAAAATGAAGTATTCCTTATTCAAATCCATTGAAGCACAACAAACTTACATCTTTTGCCAATGATCAAAGCTAATATTTTTTTTGTTTAAAATATGTATTTGTCCTGAATACCACAGAATATTCTGCATGCTGCATTACCTGGGTTTCAGAGATAGTGAAACATGGCTGGGGAATGGAGCAATACACTGTTGTGATGTGTTATGACTACATGCTTCCATATGCTGCATGCACAATGTAATCTGTTCACAGTGAAGAATGCTACAAATATTAAATAAATGAAGAAGATTGACAGTCTTCACAAAATGTGATTCAATATATGCACATAAAAAATAAAATATAAGAGTATAAATACAAGTATTATGTTTTTGGACATTGTGTTTTAAAAAAGAAACAGGATTTTTAAAAAAAAATAGACAAGATGATGGATAATATCAAAAAACATAATACTTGTAGCAATACACCATCGTCACAAACTTTTAGATCTTATAAGAATATAAAATTTATAAAACATGGGTGGATATGATTCACAACCATGTGGCTTATTACTGAGCTGTCCAGTTCACAGCACATGGGTTGCATGGGTCTACATGTCGTTAATAATGCATGATTTATGGTTGTCCCTTTATACAGATGTAAGAATCTAAAGGAAAGTAAATATCATAAGTTTTTTCCCATAACTTGTTAGTTTTATTGGCATAAAATACACTTTGCTGCATTTCCTTTCCCATCAGTTACATTAGAATCCACTGATGATTCACATCTGATATTTGTTGTTTCACACACAGACCATGGAGGATGATTCCTCATATAGCAAACTTCAACTGTGTCTCACATGGAATAGTTTCACTGACAACATAGTCAGTTCCCTGGAGTCTTCTTATGGTGATGGTGACTTTGTGGATGTTACATTGGCTTGTGAAGGGGAGAGCATCAAAGCCCACAAACTAGTTTTGTCTGCTTGTAGTCAGTACCTGAAGAGGCTCCTTAAGGTCTGATATTGTCAATAACAGTTTTAATGTAAATATAGACAGTTGTTTTTCATTCACATAATCAGATTTCATCACCTATAAATTATGAAACTGATGCGTCTAAATTTAATAGTTGTTATCTTTATCCGCATAATTTAAAATCGATACTTTACTATTTTGTAACTTAAGAATGGTAGAGAAAAAGACGCAAAAACTGGTCATACAGCAATATAAAGAATCAGTACTAGAACAAATTAAATAAAAGTATCTCTTGTTTTTTCACTACCACATTGTTGCTATAAATCTTGAATCAGTACTAGAACAAATTAAATAAAAGTATCTATTGTTTTTTCATTACCACATTGTTGCTATAAATCTTGACTAATACTCATTTATGTACTACTGGCAGTACTGGTCACTCAAACTGTATGTTAGGGGTGAAAAGATAGAGTTCTGTATATAAGAGTAAACTGTAATAAAATGTAAATAAGGAAAATGAACAAAATAAATTGTTCCTTCATGAAACTCTGAAGGAAAGAGTTAAAAATAGTGCATCTTGTACATCTGTATGCTGTGAAATTGTTTAGTATATCTGTGACATTCTTACTGCTACTACCTAGTTAATAATACATTGAAATTCCATTATTTTGAATTCAGTAGATCTCATGAATTCTCATAATTCTTTCAATTGTTGGTACATTGTGTTTATGTGTGTTATTTGTCTGTTGTCTTATTGTAGTACCACTGCCACCAGGTGAAAACCCATTTGCAGTTTTAAATTTGTAATAATAATAATAATAATAATACATTGTGACAGCACTGATATTTTGAAATATGTTATAGGATGGGCTTTACATCTTACAGTGGATGCTTAGGTCGAGTTTGAAATTATAAAATTGTTTCTCACATTTGAATGAAAAAAATGGGCTGAAACATTCACAACTGTGGAAGGGGCTGTGTATGTTTTTGTGTTCTAGAAAGAGCTGTGTTAGTGCTAAGTAACCTGACACAAATTACTTTGTTGAGAGATGTCTGAAAGAATTGAAGGCAGTGTTCCTTTGATTATTTTAAAATAATTTCATGCATATTGGTTTTACATGTTTAATAGGAAAACCCATGTCCACATCCAATTATTATTTTGAAGGATGTTGGCTTGGCAGAATTAAAAGACCTGTTGATTTATATGTACCATGGAGAAGTACGGGTTGAACAAGAGAGAATTGCAAAACTTCTTCACACAGCTCAGATCCTAGAAATACGAGGTCTGCGAGACATCAACCAGAAACTTGATCAGGAGTTGGACAGTGGAGTAAGTAGTCACTCAAGTCAAGCTGGACACAACAGTATCATTACCACTGCCAGAATTTTAATTTAAAAGGAGTAATATATAAAGCTGTTTATCTGGGCTTTGTCCATTTTCCTAGTTCATATTTGAAAGCCATAACATTCTGGAACCAGTTTACATAACCATTTTCAGGTACAGAGGGTATAAGGAAATTCCTGTTCTCTTAGACTCCTAGATACAGCTACTCTCATACCCTGGTAGAATAGTTCTATGTCATTGTGGATAGACAAAGAGTAAATATTTTAATTAAAACACAATTACATTGTGCAATTGAAAGGAATGGAATTGATACTGACATCATAAATAAGAATGTAGATAGTAGTGACAATGTTGAAAGACAAAGGAGATTTTCAAACCAAAACACACAAACCAGCAAGAGAAAATTTAATGGCTGTATATAAGAACAGTGTGAATGGAACAAAACGTCAAGAGAGGCAAAGTGCTCTGTGTGCCGAGAATTCCTAAATCCAGTGGTGGACAGATGTGGCTAGGAGGCAGACAGTGGCCAGGGGTTGTGGCCATGAACAGCTGTTCTGAGGCAGTCTCTGGCCAGTAAGGATGTTGAACATGGAAGGTGAAGAATCTGTGGTGTTGGGAACCATTACTAAGCAATACATAGTGAAGACACAGCAGACTGAGAAGGCTTAGTGCTTGCTGTAGTGTTGTTACATGTATAAATCCATAAAATTCTTATAGTTGATTGTAATTTGAGTTTTGAGTGTCCAGCAAATTCAATTACTAATCCAGACTTTGTGTGTAGTCACTTAACACATGACAATATCTTTAAGAGTCTGGAAACAGTACCAAGTTCTACAGAATCTGCCTAATTTCATACTGGATTTCTCTATCTAATGTGTTTGTTTATTTGTACATAATAAAATTACATTTTGCTTTAACAGATAAATGAAACAAGCAGTTTAATAACAGCTGCATCTGAAGGGTCTCAGAATCAAGATACTTCAACAGCAGATGAGTATAATGGCAAGCAACAAAACAGTGTCAGCAATAACACATTGACTGTCCAAAGAAAATTGTTGTCCAACTCAAGCAAAAAGAGAACAGCTTTACATGCAAGATCAGTACTGAAATCTTCAGTTGGAAGGAAGCCTAGACCCATTCCAATGTTACAATCTATCCAGCAGTCTGGGAAAATGGATGGTAATGCTGTCATGCCTATGTCAGTAGACAGAGATGAAGATGAAGGTGGAGGAGAAGAATCCAATAACTCATCACTTGCACCAGATCATGTGAGTTAATATGTATATCTGAACACAAAATATTGCATATTCTTTGGTGTGTGTGGCTGTTGATTAGCGACATTTAAGTCTACCAGAATTTATTATATGAAAAATCCTGGTACCAAAATTTTATTAAATCTTACTATGGGAATAATTTTTATACAGAGGTGTAGTTCATTTGACAAGATGTAAAGCTAGCTTGCTAACTAATGAACTAAGTAAGTAAGTAAGTAAATAACTAACTAACTAACTACCTGTCTGTGGTAAAAGAACCTTAAGGTTCAGTACCACTAATACCAAAGTCTGCCTTTGGACAAAATCCTGATCTAACTCGATTCAGCTCCCATCAACACAGTATGTTTTGTTAAGATTCATCTTGAATGTTATCCAGCCATCCAGCTCCTCCTTGGTCTCTTAGTTGGATGCTTTCCAGCACGTTTCCTACCACCAAATTCTCTATGGACTTTGTGTCCACCCCACTGAAGTGACATACCCAGCCCACTGTAACATCCTACAGGGGTCACTAGAAAGGTTTTGAAACAGTGAGTGGAGCTGGAGAAGCTAAGGGACCTGAATGCATAGTTAGTTAGTTAGTTATTGGAGAGGGTGGGTTTCCCCATGCACTTAGACCTGTATTGGTCCATTGTGCTTCCCTCTATTATTTCTACCAGTCTCTATATCCTACTGGTACTGGTGCTTACCATCAGTCCCGCCCAGCCAGCGAGACCAGCTCTACTAGCTGAGAGGTATCTATAATGCTTCCCCCATCTACCAGAGGTATTAAAGACTGCTGCTGGGCGGGAAACATCCGTAATTTGGCTCAGTGATCTCCTTTGAAGATATGAGGTTCTTTTACGTGCTGTAAAGCTACGACATGGGACCCACGGCTTAAAGTCCCTCCCGGAGGACTTGTTCCCTGAATTTTTCCGCCCTTAAAAATTCGACGACCTCCGCCGGGTATTTGAACCTGTGTACTACGAGTCATGAGGTGGGAATGTTACCTCTAGACTACGGAGGCCGCTGACCTGAATGCATAACTTCAAAGTAAAAGCTAAAGTTAAAAAGGTGAAGTTGTCTCTGTGCTTAATTAATTAACCACCATCCCACGAAAACCTGTGGAGGAATGGATGTATAGCTCCACAATTCTTGACCTTGGCACTGGATGGAGAACAATGATCAGCATCATGCCCTGACTGCTTTACCCCTATGGAAAGAGCTATTCCTCCACCAGTACCAACTCTGTAGGAGGCTTGGTAGGCCCAGAGCTGGTCTGGACAGTGTGGAATAATGAAATATCTCTCGACCTTGCTGGTAATTGAACCCTGGCCATCCAGCCTATAATTCATTTTTATTCCAACTGAGCTATCAAACTCTCATAGATTCAAAGTGCACTCCTAAATCCTCAACTTAACTAATTTAAAGCCCTGAAGAAGCTGTAGCTGAACTTGAAGAGGAGATTTGCAGCAGAGCCATATAATGAGAAATGCGACAACTTCCAGAGTTGTTTCAGGAGAATGGATCTTTTCATAGATAGAGGAAGGATGAAAACACTTAGAGAAGAAATTCTTGAAATAAAGATATTGTTAGGTTTGTTGAGTCTCATAACTTTCAACGTCATGTACATAGATTTCACTACCCTAACAACTACTGAAATCCAGGAGATTACCATGAACACCAGACACATTATGGTCACGAAGAAAGAAAAAAGGAATGAGGTCATATTATCACTCATTCACTGAAGTCAGTTGAGTTCCTGTTATCTACTCTAAAATTCAAATAAGGCATTGGAGTGATGCTAGTTGTCCAGTAGCAGACTATCCCAAGATGAGAGTTAAACTAATCATTGTCAGTCATCTTTGATACTTGTACATACCATCGATTTTCTCTCCTAACATTATACTGTTAGTAAAAATTGTTAACATTTTCATTTTTATACTCCTTGTGTATACATTTTATTATAGTATATATCATATAATGATATATATATATATATAACATTGAAGCACATGAAATATGATATGTAAATTTCCACTTCCAAAACAAAAGCAATGGGATTCTGTTGAAGAAAACATAAAAAGCGTCAGACCAGAAACTATAGGAAAAATTATAGAACAAGATATAATTTTAATTACTTAGGGTATCTAATATCAAATGAAGATAATGATGTTAGTATAAAGCTACAAAGATATATAAAGTGAGTGGTACAATTAAATATACAAGGTGCGACAATTTAATTCCCGCAATTGTCCTGTGAGGACAAAAATGCTTACCTGTCCACTAGCAGCTGCTGTTGCCTTCAAAATACAATCCTTGTGAAGATATGCACTTCATGAGGCAATGGTGCACCTGCCAGAAAAAGTCTTGAAAATAGTTTGCCAGAATACCTCACAGTAACATTATATTGCATTGGATATTATGAATGTCAGCAAATCTTTGTCACTTCAGGCAAGATTTTAATTTTGGAAAGAGCCAATAATTGCAGGTGGTTAAGTGAGTGAATAAGATGGATGGTCCATTTTTGTAATGGATTTCTTAGCCAGCAACTCACAAACTCTTAAAGCATCATGTGCTGGGGCATTGTCATGGTGGTGAATCCACTTATCAGGCTAGAGTTCAGGTATTTTCCTCTGAACAGACTCCCATAACCTTGTCAGCACTTCAAAATAACACTGTTGATTCACCATTTGTCCTTGTGCAATGAATTCATAGTGGACTATCCCCTTGTGATTGAAGAAACACAAGCGTGGTTCTGAACTGCAAGTGAGACATTTGTGCTTTTTTCGGCCGAAATGAATTCTGTGTTTTCCATTGCATGCTATGGCATTTTGTTTCCAGGTCATATTGAAAGCACAACGTTTCATCATTAGTAATGACCAAATCAAACATCTCTGTATTGTGTAAAAGATCAGATGAAATGTGAAGCTGACGTTTTTTCTGGTCATCTGTTGAGATTCAACTGTGTAGAAATTGTTCTCATTCCAGAATCATCCGTAATAATCTGTCGCACTGTTTTCCCATTCCTATTCAATTCTCTGCTATCAGAGTCACACCTAATCTCCAATCTGGCACACCAAAGTTTGTTCTCTGTCCACATTTGCATCCGTGCTTTGCGTTTTTGGCTGCCCATTTCTTGGGTCATCTTGCACATCTTCTTGCCCTTCATTGAACCACCTTTACCATTCAGAAACACTTGATTTCTTCACAGTGTATTCACCATAAGCGACTGTTAACAGGGCTAACGTTTCACTAGCACTTTTACAAATCTGCACACAAAACTTGCTGTTTATCCACTGCTCCAGATTCTTGTCATTCATTTTTCCACCAACAAAATACTGTGGATATTTGCTTCTTCCTCTGCTGCTTGGAAACAAATGACTCATCTGGTTTGTGGCTCATGTAAACACAAGTTGGAACATGTCCAAATGTGCTTGGGTATATGAGTTTGCCTAACTCAACACTCCAGCAACATACTGCGGCCATATAGGGAATTAAATTGTCACACCTTGTATCTTCTGGAAACACATGACAACAGAAATGATATTATAAATACATGACATTACTTCTGAAGCGACTTTGTGTGGTGGTGAAAACTGAATTATAAACAAGAGAGATGCCCAAAAACTGCAAGCTACACAAATGAGATTCCTGAGACTATTATTAGGCCTTACAAGATTGGGCCACCAGAGAAATCCTGACATTTATAATAGGTAAAAAGTGAAGAACCTAACAGAAGACATAAAGTTATGTCAAAAGAGCTGGTTAGACAACCTTGAAAGAATAGACAGAAGCTGCTTACCCAAACTAGCTTTTCATTGTCAACCCTGGGGATGACAGGATACTGAAGACCCAGGAAAAGATGGAAAGATCAAGAACACCTTGAGCTTTAAAGGAACAGGTCTGAAGACCTAACTCTGGTTTCTGTTCACGAAGAAGAAAAGAAATATATGAATAAGTGATGTGAAGCTTTCATGCCAGTATTCATAAATTTAGATTTATTTATTTATATTGTACCACATTATATTATATTTATATATTTGTTTACCTAATGTTTGATTGCTAAGCCTTCAATTTTGCATGGCTTTTGCAGACAGTCTTTCTAGATGATGTCAGAGTGAAAGAAGAAACTCCAGATGTTTCAGAACAGTTTGAGTTTGCAACCAATCAGTCATCAACCCTGGATGAAAACTCATCTGACACAGATCAGCGTGGGTTCAACAATGGCTTTGCTAATCCCTCAATGGTCCTGACACTTGGTGGAGGGTCTTTATGTGGTGGTCTTCTGGCAGCACAGATGCTGAAGAGAGTTGCAACTAGGGCATCCAGCAGTAAGATTACATTTTCACACAGCAGAATTATATTCTTGGGGGAAAAATTAGTGTGTTTTGATGCAATATTGATATTGGCAGAGGTGGGCAGAACACGTAACTACATGGGAGGAACAGATGCATACAACATTTTTGTTGTGAAACCTCAAAAAAAAGGGGTAAGTAAAAAAATGTAAAGGTATCCCTGTAACAGGCCAAGGAGGCCCATAGGGTTGTGAGGTGTTGAGGTTCCCACATTTTCTAGACAGTCAGCTCATAGATGACAGCAAGGTTGTCAGCCCTATGCACCAGCTACCCTTTATCCCCGAATATTCTTGGTACTCATTTCTGTTAGAGGCTGAGTTGACAGGGCCATAGTGGGGCTTGGAAGGATTAGGTCGATTGAAACGAAATCCAATGACCTCATCGGACCTTGAACCCATGACCTTCCGGCTTGTAGCATAGTGCCTCAACCAACTACGCTACCACAATCCCCCCCAAAAAGGTGGTGGTGGGGGGGGGAATGTTGTAAAAATAAGTTGGGAGGTCATATTTTTTGTATGTAAATATAGCAATTGTGATAAGATGTATGGTATGGTAGCATGAGCACAGTTACCATAACTATAAAGTTATCAGGATGACATTGACAATAAACATCATTTGTAAATAGTGTTAACAAACACCAGAGCCAAGCAGCATCCAGACAGCTACCAGTGCGGATATTAGCAGCATAAATGATGTACTTAATTCTATTGTCACATGTTGCTGAGGATTTCACAGGATTTGAATGAAATTTGGTTTAAAACAAAAGATCTCGCATAGTTTTCTTTATCTGGCAGATATAATCCGAAACATAAACTTTTAATTGGAATTTAAGGGGTCGTTTTATGCATGGTGTATGTGGTTGTGTAGGGGAGCATTCAGTTGTTAAAATGTGATATTTTTGTTCCCAACTCACCCACTCAGGCATGAAAGTTTGTGTGCATTTTCAGCATATCTGTCCTCTGCTACAAGCTTCATTTCTCTCTTGCATATAAACTCATTTATGACTAGATGAGCACCAGAGAGTAATTCATTAGCCTTTAAAGAATGGAGTTTCTCATACATTTGTGCATAAAGATTTCCTTGTGATAATGATGTCAGATCATATGACAGCTTCTTATTGAGAGCCATTCTCACTGTAGCCAGGTTGGCCCTTTTATGAGTATGAGACAGGTTTACAGATGTACAAACCTGGTGATGAAATTTTTGTATCCATGCATGGGTGTGTCTGTGTATCTGTAGGTCTAGAAGGTTCAGGCATGAACAGATCTCCAGGCCTATTCTGTGAAAGAAAAAGAAGGGTTATTTCTTTCATTACAATTAGTTTATGTTGTCAACTGCTAAGATATATAAGTGTAAGAAGTTGTTTGGTGTGTAACTATGTTTAACTTTTTTCAGATGAAGGTGTATCAGTGGTAAAGGAGGCTGTTTCACTGGGAAACATAGTTGTGAATTCATCAGTGGCAGATCAAGGTAAAGAAATTAAAACTGTCATGTGGTACTCATTTATTATGCTTTTACTAACAGATTAAAATATACTCTGGTGTACAGGACCTGCACTCTCACTGTTATGGCGTTCAGATTCGCTGTATCCTGACACTGTCATTAAACCGCTCAGATTTCCTTTAGATTCTGAATTTTAATGCCTTAAGTTTGGTAGGGGACATTTAATTTTACTATGTTTTAATGTGGCAAAAAGTTATGAATAGTGGCAGTCTGACTAAATTACAATTGCAGAATTCTGCAGTTATCTGTCATAGACTCTAGTATGAAAGTATTACAAAAAGCTATATAAAGAGTGGGAGTTCCCTTTTATCCAAAAACAAGGATTTAAAACTGAGGAGTCATGTTTACATTTTCCCTGAAAGATTTCACACTAGTGGTAACAAATTCCTCTTTACTGCAATGACCACATCATATTGAATTGTTAATGATAATGATGTGCAGGTACAGGTTTCTTCATACATAAAGCGAAAGCTAAAAAACCAATCCCTGTAACAGGTCGTGGAGGACCATAGGGTTGTGAGACGTCGGGGCTCCCACCCTATCTAGACAGTTTACTCACAGATGGCTGTGAGGTTTCAGCCTTGCACGCTGCTTGTCCTTTATCTCCAGGAAAATTCCTGGTACTCATTTCTATTAGAGACTGAGTCTGCTCCAGGGCCATAGTGCAGCTGGAAGGATTACATCAATTGAAAAATCTTTTTTATGCATAAATTGGTCATATCAGCAGTTAAAAGGGTAGAGTTTTTTAGTGATACGATGCTGTACATCATGCTAAGTGGGTCATGTGGTAGCATAGTTGGTTGAGGCACTATCCTACAAGCCAAGACTGTGCCATAGCTCAAGTGATTGGTCTCTGGCTTCCCACTGCGGCAGCCCGGGTTCGATCCCGGGTCTAGTCAAGTGGGATTTGTGGTGGACAAAGTGGCGCTGGGGCCGGTTTTCTCCAAGTACTTTGGTTTCCCCTGCCAATCTTGATTCAAACCAAATTTTGCATCATCATAATCACGCAGGGCAGGCTACAATAGGCCAATCAGTGGCCGCCATGCCGAGTGGACCCAGTTGGACACCACCCCCCACTAAGTGAATCCTACAAGCCAGAAGGTCACAGGTTCGATTCCCAATGAGGTCACTGGATTATTCAATTGACCTAATCCTTCCACCTGTACTATGGCCCTGATTGACTCAGACTCTAACAGAAGTGAGTACCAGGAATCTTCCTGGGGGTAAGGTGGCTGGCACATAAGACTGACAACTGCACTGGCATCTGTGAGCCAATTGTCTAGAAAATGTGGCAGCCTCGACATCTTACAACCTTATGGGTCTCCACAGCCTGTTACAGAGATATCTTTACCTCCTAACTGTACATAATACTAAGAGGTTGCTGGTGTGATATCATTATTCTGAATATTCATGCCCCAACAGAGGATAAAGTTGATGATATTAAGGACAGCTTCCATGAGGAACTAGAACATGTGTTCAGTAAATTCTGTAAATACTGTACAAAAATTTTGTTAGGAGATTTCAATGCCAAAGTAGGTAGGGAAGACATTTTCAGAGTTCCCATATCATAGCATTCATAAATTTACTTGGACATCTCCTGATGGAAAAACTCACAATCAGTGTCTTCGGATGGCTGGAACGGAATTTTACAGAAGGTGAATTTTCAAACTCCAAGAACGCTGCGATTAATGTGTACAAAGAAGTGGCGATTATGTGGAAAAATAAAGAAAGGTCTGTAGATTGAGGTGGTGTATTTGGTTTGTCAAAAATAAAGCATGTTACTTTAAAAAAATTGATGCTCATGACTTTCAGTACGACCCTCGTAAATGCAGAGAAAACTAACTATGTCAACAGAATACAGGGCAAAATCATGACATAAAAATAGCTAGAAGATGCTTTGAAAATGTGGCACAGTTCAGGTATTTTGGAGTGACAGTAACAAATCAGACTTTGATTCAGGAGGAAATTAAGAGGAGATTGAATTTGGGTAATGCTTGCTACCATTTGGTCCAGAACCTTTTGTCGTCTTACCTGCTGTTTATAAACATAAAAATTAGAACATACAAAACTATAATTTTGCCTGTGGTTCTGTATGAGTGTGAAACCTGATCTTTGACTTTAAGGGAGAAACACAGACTGAGGGTGTTGGACATCAGAGAGAGAGAGAGAGTAACATGAGGTTGGAGAAAACTGCCTAATGAGAAGCTTCATAACTTGTACTCTTTGCCATGTATAACTAGAATAATCAAGTCAAGGGGGATGGGATGGGGAGGACATGTAGCACAAATGGGGGAGAAGAGGAATGCATATAGGATATTGGTGGGAAAGCCAGAAGGAATGAAACCACTAGGAAGACCAAGACAATAATCAAATGTATCTTTTAAAGATAGGATGGGGTGGTATGGACTGGATTGATCTGGCTCAGGATAGGGACCACTGGAGGGCTCTTGTGAACATGGTAATGAATTTTTGGGTTCCATAAAATGCTGGGAAGTTCTTGAATAGCTGCACAACTGGTAGCTTCTCAAGAAGGGCTCAACTCCATGAAGTTAGTTTGTTGGTTGGTTACTTAGTGATATATGCTGTTATTTGTCTATCACACATGCACGTTTTCTTAACAGCGGCTTTTCATGTAAAAATCTGATCTGTGATATAAAATATAGATATCATTAAAATTTTCAGCTTTTATTTTAAACACTTTTCAATGTGGAAAATGTCATGATATATATAAAAAAATCATTGATGATTATATGCATTGTGATTTGGTTTGCAACAGTAGATTTTATATGCAGTAAATGAACATCAAAATCAATAGGACATGCAAAATTGTACGAAGCACATTTGGAATATTGTGTAACCAAAATTTGAGAACCCCTTTCCATGTTTGTTTTTAGCCTACTTTACTTTATTGAGGAAAGAAAGTAGGTTTATGTGATCGCCATGCTGGCTGTGTATCTCTGTCTATATGGCTCATGTTTCAGTTGTTGAATCAGTTGACCAATTTAATGAAACTTAGCATGAACATTATGGCATTGGAGGTCATCCAATCGTACTTTTCAATTTTCTACTATCAGTAATAACATGGTGTAGTGGCAAAATTATGTGGGAGTGACATTGGTGTCATTTAATTTAGGATCTTGAAATGATGTGTAGTAATAGAGCTTTTGAAACATATGTGACTTTTGTTATCATAATTTTTTGTGGAACGTAAAATAACAGTATGGTGCTCACAGAATTTTTTTTTCAACTTTCGGTTTCATGTTCATAACTACTGAACCATTGGAGATAGTCATGTGAAATTTGGTACAGGGATACATCATGAACGTACCTAACATGGCATTTATAAGATACTGTTTTGTTCAGCAGTTGTGAGATGGTGAAAGTGCAAAATATTTTGAAGTTATGTCTGACCAATATGGTGTTTGTATTTAAGAAATAGAATACATTCTTTGCAAAAAATAAAATATAATAAAATGAAAATAAAAACAACCACAATGAAAGATCTGTGAGACTAGACATATTATATTGTATAACATGGTAGCAGTTCTGTGAGATCTCTTCAGAGCTCACTGTTAAATAGATCAGATCCATAAATTCATAATCTCCAGATTCATAATGAGCTGACATGTAATAGATTAGATGTACAGACAGTGTCATTTGTCAGGCAAATGTGGCATGGACTGTTTTTCACAGTACACTCTGTTTATGTTAACTGAATCCCCAAACTTGGAGCTCATACAATAAGCAGTTTCTAGTCATTTGCATATACTTGCAAGATGTTAGCTGAAACATGAAATATGAAGATACATGGTCAAGAAATTCTGTTAAAAATGCAATGGATTTAAAATAATCATTCTTTATAACACACTGTTCAAAAACAGAAAATTGTGATCCTATGAGTAGGACCTCTAGGTTTAAATGTACAGAGTTTCAGTAATCCAGACTCAATTACTTAACCTAGAGGTAGGATCTAGTGATTCTGCTGTCACCAGAAATACTGTATGGCCTTCTGTGGCACTAAATTTATTAATATTAGTTATGCAAGTTAAAATTTGAACTACAAGGTTATACTTCTTTTGGCTTATTTTGGACTTCACCCATCGTCTGGTATGTAAAAGACAAAAGACCATGATGTTTCGGAGACTGGATCTGTCTCCGTCTTCAGGTGGATAGGGAAGGATAAACTTACTCGGTTGGGCCCGTTAGAAAGAGCTAGTCTCAATCACTGGACGATGGGTGAAGTCCAAAATAAGCCAAAAGAAGTACAGTATACACCATCGTCAGAATCCCTTCAAGTCTATACAAGGTTATAGTTGAAAACACATAAATTTTTCATCTTTATTTTACTGCAAGTCTTAATAAGACACCGTAAATTTACAAAAATGTATGTCTAGACCCCTTTGCTCTTTAGCCTTACATGTATGTAGCTAAATGATTTGTCAGTAGTGTAATGTAGTTGGTTGAGGCAGTATGCTACAAGCCGGAAGGTCGCGGGTTCAAGTCCTAATGAGGTCACTGGATTTTTTCAATTGACCTAATCCTTCCAGCCGCACAATGGCCGTGGGGTTGACTCAGCCTCTAACAGAAATGAGTACCAGGAATTAATGAAATAATTTTCCTGGGGAGTAAAGCGCAGCAGGCACATAGGGCTGACAACCTTACCGCCATCTTTGAGCCAATTGTCTAGATAATGTGGGACCCTCAACGTCTCACAACCCTATGGACCTTCACGGCCTGTTACAGGGATAGTTTTACTTTTTTTTTTATGTGAAGAAGTAGATTTGCAACAGTAACACTGCAATAAATCGATGTATGTCAGCCATTATACTATATTTTTCCCGTAAGTCTAATCCAGTATCCCAGTTCTGACACTTTTTCTCTGTTCTAGCCTAAAAGTAGGCAATGTACATGGTTCTGAGGAGTTCAGTAAAATAATAACAGTTTTAAAATCTTCTTTTTTTTTTTTTAATATGAGGCATTCCAGCCATTACACTCGAAGTAATAAAAACCCTAAAGTATAACATGTAGTAGTTAGAAATGTTGTTTGTTGATTTACATTTTTCAGTCCTGTAAGGCAATCATCAGGAGCACAGACTGTTTAGTATACATTAATTTCTAGCAGTAACATTTATGTTTATATCCCTTTATAATTGAAAGTGTAGTAAGTTCTTACTTGTGTATAAATTGCCACTGAACTGCATAATTTTATAGATATTGTGGCTTCTTTTGGTGTTTTTTTTTCTATGTAGATTTTGTATATAACATGATTGATTTATTGATTCATTGTCTGCAGTGGTGCAGTTAGTTATTTTTCTAACTTGCATTGGTGGGGCGGGGGATATTACAAAATTTCTTTATTATAAATTTCATACCTGTTGATCACTTACTATGGTATGCTGTATGCTGTTCTGGTGGTGGTCAGTGTCAGCAGTGGTACTGTGCATCAGGTGTACGTAGAAGTTTTTGTTGGCGTTCATTAATTGCCTCTTACCCCTCCTTTTTATGTGTTGGATTAAATCCATTATATTTCCCATTCTACCATATTAGTGTTTGTTGTGTGTTGCAAATTCTGATTCTTCCATATGGTATTTTGTACTTCTTGTATGATGTTTATATATATATATATATGTATAGTGATCTTCCTTTCTGTCCAATGGATGTAATGTTGCAACCTACACACGTGAGTTTGTATATTCCTGATTTCTCATATTTATGAGATTTTGGTATCATGCTTAGTAAATTTCTTATTGTTTGTTGTTTTATATTCTATTTTTATGTTTGTGTTTTTAAGAAGTTAACAGTTCTGCATATGTAGTTGTATTTTTGTTCTTATATTCTCATAGAGAATTGTAATAAAATCTAAGGCATATGTTATCCAATAAATAAAGTTTATAATTACTACATGTTATACTTGATGGTTTTTATTAGTTCATTATAAACTTTAAGATATTTTCAGCAAAGTGGCTGTTCTGAAACTTGGCAGTAAAAGGTGTATTTTATCCACTGAGTAAACTAGGGCTGGGTGACCTTCTTTACCAATATCTGAAAATATTACACTTATCCATATATGTGTGTTCCCTGAGGTGTTGGATCGTTTTTCATCCCCCACATCCAAGCCCATAGTACCAGATTGGATTATAAACCTAGGAAAATACGAGACCTTCTTCATCAAGTAGCAAAAGATACACCATATAAAATCCCTAGAAAGTAGCCTTTTTCACCAATACTTCATGCATACATATAAAAACAAAATATTGCAGTATCCAATGTGCATTAGTAGCTGTTTAGCAAATAGAATAATTCAGTTTATCTTACACACTGAAATCTTTGTGACCACTGAAAGAGCTTTACAGTGGATTTACAAGATGCAAGGCCATCCCAAACTGTAGACAGTTGGATGTGGGGTTTGCAATAGACAGATCCATATAGGGATATGTTTTTTCCAAGAACTTCAGTTCTCCCTGACCACTGTCATTCTTTCACTGTTTCTCGTTCATCAGTCACCCCATGTGAGGAATGTATTAGGCCCTACCAGTAAGCATGTTATAATGTAGGCTCCCTCTCCAGTTATGTTTGATTCACTAAAGACTTAACTAAAAGCATTAAACAACAGGTCCAGCCTATTGAAGCAAAACAATGGCAATTTAAATGTTCGATCATATCCCCTAGCCTCATCTGTTATCAGTGTGCAGCTTTTACTCCCCAGCTTTGTAGTTTGTATGCACATTTTCTTATAGTGCTGCACTTACTTCCCATTGTGATACATAAATGTGCTACACTTATTTTTCTATAGATGCACTAAAATATGATTTGCATTTAAAAGCCATATTTGATTGATAAATCATGTAATTTTCAAATGATGTTCCAAAGTAGCATGTTGTTTTATACATTTATTTGTTCTTTATTTTATGTGAAAATGTCACGTTTCAATATTTAGAAGAAAGCTCGGTTGAAATGTAAATTCAAACTGGAAACCAGAAGCTACTAATTACAGTAAGGTAAGTGTTCTTTTGTGCATTACTGTTATTATTACCATTAATATTAGTACTATCACACTTTCATTATCATTATCACTATCACTTTCTACGTTGTATTATTAATTATTATTATTATTATCATCATTATTATTTAGTTAAATATTTATTTATTTTTATCTTTTTAAATTTTTATTTGCATGGTGGGAGTAGTTTCCTAAAAATATAAAGACAATCAAGTATGGCAATATTAGGGATGTGCAAAACAAAACACCATGGAGCAGTTCGAATTCTTTGTAATCATTTGTGCACATTCTATTTTTAAATATCAGAGGTTTCCTTTTGCTGAGTGAACATGAAATTCATACTTATAAGCGCACGACTTGATAAATGGGTAGATATATTATACATAGTGATCAAAAAGCCCGTTTACCAGACTTTGTGGTTGAGTACGTAAATACTACTGCTTATTCAGAAGATCCATAGTTCAATTTTTTGGTTAGACACTAGCTATTATGACAGGTTTTGGTACTTTCCCCTCAGTCTAACCAGGCAATGCTACTTTAAAAATTGGACATAACTGCTTCCCTCCACATCGTTTCAAGTTTAACATTCACAGTCTTCTTACCATTTGATGCTATAAAGGTAGCACACTTAAAAAAAAGCATTGTTCAATTATCCAAGAATAAGAACACCCAGATCCCTGTACCATTGAAAATTCCGTGAGTGCTGTAGGACGGGCACTGTTAGAAATGGCTCATATGACTTTTTAACCTTTGCAGCTTTTTTGATAGTGGGGGGGGGTGTAGTCCAGCTGGGTCCACTTGGCACAGCACCCACTGATTGGCCTATTGTACCTGCCCCAGGTAATTATGATGATTGAGAATTTGGTTGAATGAAGATTGGCAGGGGAAACCGAAGTACTCTGAGAAAACCTGCCATAGTGGGAAGCCAGTGACTAAAACCTCTGCAGCTTAATTATTAAATGAAATCAAATGTCACAATAATCACCATCCATGGATCTTTTCACATAAAATGGCCCGCTTCTTGTTTTTTAATACAGTTTCTTGCATTTGTTGCAGCGTTACTTTCTTTCTGTGTCTCAGGTTACACATCTAGTGTTATCTTCCATTGGATGACCGTGACTTATTTCTATGTCTCAAGCTGCCTGTAATGTTCTGTCATGTTTCTATTTACACAAAATGGCCAAAAATTTTTACATGAGAAATATTTTCACAAAAGGCCTTATTCTAATCTTTGCATTATCCTTAGTACTTATAGTATACCTTGCATGATGAAACCTTGCAAGTTAGTCTATTGTACATATCCTAATAACATAAACTAAAAACCAAGTACATTATTAAAAGAGAGAGTTGATTAGGATCAGCATGTAGTGGATATTCTTGGAATGCATATAAAATGTGTCTCAAACTTGTCCCTTCATCTACCATTACTATGAATTCTGACAGCCCACAGTTTACAAGCATTTGGTGTATGAGTGTAATATATGATATATCATGCAAGTGAAATAAGATTTTTAACGCTGCATGTAAAGCTCAAAAGATTATATATTTTCTTCATTATATGACATCAAGGAGAGTATACTTAAACTACTCTAAAATACTTGTATATTTAATTTGATTTCATGTCTGAAAGAATTTTTGCGGTTTTGCACATCCTTGATAATAAATGCAAATCATAACATTGTTCGTAGTACTCAAGATTTATTCTAGAATGATAAATGGTGTGCTTTACTGTATTAGCAGGGTCAGCCACCAAGACACAAGAGGACTCCCAGTCTGATGAAGTGACAGTATCATTATTTAATGCCGGAAGTCAGCGATGGAAAATGTCATCTAATGCTACTGCTCAGAGTTTGTCGCCATCAGAAACTGATAAACAAAATCAATCAATGAGCTTAAAACCATGGGAAGTATTGAAGTTAGCTGATAGAAATGATGACAGACAGAAGACTCCTATAAGCAGTGATTTATCTTCAGACAAGTCTTATGAAAATCTAACAGAAAATATGGACTTGGACAGTTTGCATTTTTGGAGAAACAATTCATTCCATCAGACCAGTGATCAACAGGCACACAGAAATTCAAAACAAACTATGGATATAGAATTTGTGAGACCAGGAGAATATGTGCAAAAAGAAAGGAGAACATCTTCAAAATTCCAAGCTATTGAGCATATGCTTAACATAACCCCACAACTTCGACTCCAGATGCTAATGTGCAGAGAATATAAGAAATACACCAATATACTGCTGGTGGCCATGTTTGGACGGGATATGCTAGCAACACATAGTCTTAATGGGACTGGAACTTCAAAACCAAAACTGGATGGTCAGAAAGTGAATCATGTTATAGGTAATATGCTCAACTTAGTAGCAATCATATATATCTATGAAAGTGTAAGTACCATATTTCATTTCAAAACCGAACACTGTATAGTCAAAAACATGTCTGTGATTTGTGCAAGGATTTATGAAAATGATCCTTCACGGGAAATGTAACTCTTGTCTATTAGGCCTACCCAGAAAAGTTAAACATTTTCTCCAAAAACTAAGTAGACCCTATGTAAGATTAGTAAGTAACAAAACAGTTTATTTTTTATTTAAATTCCTTGTGTATTTATTAAAATTTTCTTCATGTCATACCTATCACATTTCTTTATCTTAGCATGGCATCATTCGCCACACCTGAATGGCTACAAGGTATGCCACAGATCGTGATGGTAATAATGACTATGCCAATGATGTCTTCCAACTTACTCCTCTCTTTAGAGGATGCAGCAGGTTTCTCAGAAACAGTGATAACCACCTATAAGGATACATGATGCCATAACTCAAAATACTAGAATGGAAATTACATTTTTTATGTCATTTTTAATACATAAGAATGGAATTCAAGAAATATATTGGAATTGATTTCTCATAATGTCATTACAAAAAGTGAGAATTATGCAATGAAATATGGTATATCCTTTTCTTCCTTTTCTTGCATGTGAAGGTCTGTTATGGAATGAAATGATTCCAACACCAGCATGCCACTTTCTATTGAGGAAACTTATTAACAGTAGTACAGAAATTGTTAATATTGTCACATGTTTGAGGTGTGACTATAGATGGGGTATGGATTGGTGATGGATTTATTGATTAGTTATATAACCCACAACTCGGAAGTAGACGAAATTACAGCACTATCACTGATTTCCATACTAGCACATGATAAGTCTTCCCAATCTTCACTAGTCATATCCTGGCAATGGATTTTGTGAGTCTCACTGTTACTGCAGCACACATTAAGTCTTCTTTTCATAGCCACACTCTTGCAGCTAACTCTTTTCTTCACAACTGAACTTTCAACTCTCAACTAACTTATAGCACCATTTTCTCAGCCTCCCTTGCAGAGCTCAACTGAACTGGACCAGCTGTACTCGTTTGTTTTGAGGTATTTGCTTAGCAATGGGTCTGTATGCCATTATATTTACTTAAGGTGTTCTTGCCCATGTGCTTAGTCTGTGAAGCAAGAACTGTATTTCCTACTCATAGCATGTTGCTGCACTGTCTATGCAGTATGATTTTTCAGTGGCATGGATACTGCGCCTTTTTGCAACCAGATTCTACAGCTAGTGATGCATGAGATCTTTTCATTATGCATAGAAATGATCTGTGAGGTATACAGAACTTAAATATCCAATTTTTTTTGTTTAACAATGTTTGAGAAAGAACAACTAAAGTATGAAAGTAACTTATTTTCACATTGTTTTGTGTACCTTTGTAATCCATGGTAAATTAAAGAATTTATCACCTCTAACCAGGACAGAGGTACATCACACACAACCCCAGCAATTTCACATGCTGCTGGAATGAGGCCATTCTTATTGAGAAAGAAGTGATCGCAACTCAACTTTTTAACATGTGCCACTATAATCTTAACAAAAGACATAAACATGTAAATAAATTTATATATAAATTTGTAACATTTTAGGATCTTTGCAAATTTTTAAAACTCAGTCTGTATCATAATGAATTGTGTTGTTTAAATTTAAGAAACTGGCAGTTCAGGATTTGTGCTTTTTAAAAAATGAAAACCATCTCATGTGCAAGGCTGAATTACTGCAATGGCAGGTAGTGTAGGGAAATAATCACTCACTATATGAGATATGTTCTTGTGGTGAATATTACGATCTGTGGGACGTGATGCTGTGTAGCTGTACCATTTATATGGCATTCCATAGCAGTTTTAATCATCCAGTGCTTAGAAGCACCTCCATGTGTACAAGACTTAGGAATCTTCATCTTGGAATTGTCTTTGGGGATATTACTGCCCACCAGGTACACATAAAAATGAAAACATGCCTGTCAGTTTCCTACCATAGACCTAACAGAGAATTCCCAAGATGCTGTCACATATTAGTAGTGACTAGACATTCGGTTGGGATTGATAACTGAATTTATTGGATGCTTCTAACTCGTAACTACAAATTATTATCTCACTATTTCATACACTATATAAATCACTACAATACACACCAGGTCTTCTGTTTGATTTATTGCTAAGGAAACGTGTTTTCGGCGCCGTTGCCTAGCAGTGGCCTACTCTTCTTGTTATACTATTCCGGCTTTCAACCATCATGTCACATTTGTCCCTCCTTAAGACTGCTTGCCCCAAGCAGCCTACAGACCTACTGTCAGTTCTTCTCTGAAGGGACGTGTCTGTAACATCTCTGATCTTCCTCGTAAATGGACCTCAATGTCATGACGGCCCAAACGCTCCTCCTTCTAGTTTCCACGATGTCCAGCTTTCATTCCTCACGCTGCTGTTCCCAACTGCTGTTTCCTCCTCAGGGCTGCTTACCTTGAGCACCATTGTACTTTTTATGGGTGCACCTCTCCTCAATGTGCTTCTATGACCGACGGTCTCTAGTCATCGTTACAGGCACCTCCCTTGAGGCTTGGACAGACTTTCTCCCTTTAGCTTGATGGGCAGCCCTGGAACCTGTCCATATAAGGTTATCCACCATCTTCAGGGGCCCTTCCAGCCACACCACCGCAACTCTACCACACCAAGCTGCTGCTACTTTGCTGTTGCTCTTCTTACAGGGGGTTGAACGCGGTCACACCCTGGGGTGCCACAGTGGCACATCCTCATTGTCCAGTCGTATCAAGTGCCACCTCAAATCCATGCATGACATGGAGTCCCAGGATTAGTTGAATTGAGGGCACTGGCTCCTCCAGAATGTCCTGGCCGCCATATTCTGGACCCTAGAGGGTGTTATGGCTGCCTCCAGCCTGAGGAACTGATTGCGGGCCGCACTGAATGTTGGTAACCCCAGCTGCATTTCTTCAATCTTCATGTTCAGTTCCTTGTGGAGGCCTTGTGTCCATTGGTCGACAGATGCCAGGTCGGCTTCTGCCCGGTCTTTGATGGTCTCTTCCAGTTTTAATTGAATGGAAATTATTGTGGCCTTCATTTCTTCCAGGCCAGCTTTCATTTCTTCTTAGTTGGACTTTATTTTGACTCTCCTCGGTCCCTGGCCAGTCTTTATTATGGCCTCCATCACTTCTTGGCTGGTGCTCATGGTGGTGTCCAGTTGAAGCCTCCATCTTTTATTTATTTCCTTCAGTCTTTTCTTGAATGGTCTCCATCTCTTCTCACCTGGCTTCCATCACTTCTTGATTGGCCTCTGTCATGGCTTCTGGCCTTTCCATGATGGCTGTCAGATGTTCCAAGTCTACTGTGACTTTCCATCATGTGGGTTCTAGTTCATTGATGCACATTAAAGTAAGTTCAACAGTTCAATCCAGTCCTGACATCAGGTGTCACATGTTCACTACCAGATATGGGGTTTGGATTGATAATTAGATAGAATGGATGCTTATGACTCATAACTACAAATGATTATAACAGTCTCACTGATTTACACACACTCTAAATTACTACAACTACAGCACATACAGTCTTTTGTTATTCTGTCACTAGTCATTGATATGTAGCAGCTGCTAACAACAAGAAATCTCATGGCCAACCACAAACTGCCACTGCTTACTTGCAATTCACAAGTCTTAACCACTCACTACAACCTGTGGGCACTGACCACACAGAAATTAATTCCTAATCTGAGTATCAATTGTGCTTCTAAGTTTTAGTTACTATATATTGTGATATTGACACATGAACCAACCATAACCTGGGAAAAGAAATGGATACTTCTGCTTATCTATAACATATTGCTTTCATTCAGTGTCCTGTCTGGACTTCTGTATCTCTTGGTTGCTATGCAGCCAACAAACAATACACAGTGTGTTCTGTGTCCACTGCTGTTTTGTTAGTTTTGCATTTATCTTTTTGCTTTTAAATTTAGTGATCTGATTGCTTTAGAGGGATGGTTTGAGTGACATTACATACCTGAATGTCTGAAGGTAATGATTTCTGCCAGATTTCATGTACAAATACAGTGATTTTCAAGTTTGGTAGAGGAGTAAGTATTTTTTTATCGAATACCTAACAGAATGTCTTTCCTCTGTTTTACAGATGCAGTAATGGCCAAATTTGGTGTAGATCAGAACCATGTCAAAGAAGCCATAAGAATAAAATTGAATAATGAAGACAAACTGAGGAAAAGACTAACACAGAAAATTTCCATTGGTGTAGGCAGTCTGTAGTAATAAGGATAGTGACTAAACACAATAACCATTTAAATCAGACTTATCATTTATGTAAATATATAAAGATATTTCATTAAATATGGTTAAATATACTATTGAAACTGGCTTCCAGGAGGACTGCAAGGGTTTGAGGATCTGGTTTATTATCCAGTAATCTAATCTGTGACATTGCAAAGGAGTAAATTTTATTCGGTCAAGTTAATGTGTTTCAGTAAACACCTTGACATTATACTACAGCAATCCCTCGTCAATCATGGGTTACATTCATTAAAAAAAAACACTGCAGTAGGCAGTAGGTAAGGGTTTGAAATTAATTAACAGAAATCCACATGCACTTAATGTTTTCACAGCAGTCCAGATTAATCACATACAGCATACACAACATTTCTGTTTCAATAAGTGCATCCTGTTGTGTATCATATATTATTTTCCTACTGAAAACCGTCACAACACAACATCAATAACACTTATAAGCAGCTCTAGAAGATAACTTTGCTACATGTTTCGGCCTTCTGTAAGGCCATCATCAGGCAAATACATTAAACCTCTCATTATTGAACTGCATGTTAAATATAAGTCACAGTGCTAAACTAGACATGGGCCAATTCGTACGAGCCACAAATGAAACGCCAATCAAACGAATGGCGTCATTACAGGTTACCACGAAAATCAAAAGTTTGTCAGAACCCTAGCAATGTGAAAGTTATGGTGATTCTCGTGTATGACTGTGATGGTGTTATCCTAACGCTTACCATTCCCCGACAGCAGACCGTCAGTGTGCAGTATTACTGTTCATTTTTGGAACACACCCTGCGACCAGCTTTGAGAAAGAAGTGGCGACACTTTCTGCAGAATCCACCCATCATTTTGCAGGACAATGCTCGGCCGCATGCAGCACAAGCTGTGGCTGATTTGTTTGATTGATGGGGCTGGGAAGTGCTGTACCATCCACCATACTCCCTGGACTTAAGCTCTTGTGACTTCGACTTTATTCCTAAGATGAAGGAATCACTTCGTGGCATTCGCTTCAGAACTGTTCCAGAGATTCTTCAGACAGTAGACCACTCCATTTGAACTATCAACACAACAGGCGCTGCTAAAAGTATCCTACGACTTCCACATCACTGGCAGCGGGTAGTACACAATACTGGTGACTACACTGAAGGACAGTAAAACTTCGAAACATGCATCTATTTTGTATCAGTTGTAAATAAATAGCTGCCACTATTAAAGTTCCAACCCTCGTATATACTTGGAAGTTTAGCACTGCGACTTATATTTAACATGCAATTCAATAACGAAAGGTTTAATGTATTTTCCTGATGATGGCCTTATAGAAGGCCGAAACATGTAGCAAAGGTATCTTCTAGAGCTGCTTATAAATGTTATTGGTGTTGTGTTGTGATGGTTTTCAGTAAGAAAATAATACTGTCATGATCTTTCTTAAAAGAGTTTAGAATTTTTTTTAGGTGGCCATCTTTCTAGACCCTTTTCTGCAGTGAGTTATTGCACTGAGAACCTCTGTGTGGACTTAATGCCATGACTTTGGATACTCAGCAGTTGCAAATACTTCCTAAAGCATAATTATTTTATACATCGTCCACTGTCTGAGGTGTATTTGATACACAGGACATTCTGGGACTGGTGGTTGGGGACAAACGCAGAACCTTTTGAACACTAACCTTGCATGGTAACCACAAGGCTCACAGGGTACCATGGTAGCTGGGATGTAGAATGTATATTCAAAGGGCTCCAGGCTTGATCCTGAATTTTTCCAATAATTTCAAACATAATATCAGTGACAGAAAGATGTCGGTGTAATGGCACCTGATCACATGAAGGCAGAAAAATAGGAAGTTCCTAAAACTTCCAAATATAAAACATATCTCAAACAGTGAACAGTGACCAACCTAATTGTGTTGTAATGAATCAACCATTATCACATACCTTGAATGAACAATTAGGCCTACAGGCATTTGTGTCACTGCATCACAGAGAGTTCAGTTTAATGTTAAGACTCAGATGATGAACTGACTTTCCACTTGCATTTAGATTAACATGTCAGTTTATCACGGCTTCTATCCCGATAATATAATAACCCATGTTAATTCTTCTTAGATGACTAGTTAAAATACAGACTGTTTTGGTAATATTTTTCTTATTTCTTCTTACATTAACATGATGGTATGAATCTCTAACAAGTTTTATCTAATAAATGCAAAGAAATTGTGCCATAAACTAAACTTCAGCATATTCCCCCTTTTTTAATAGTTATATCCAGATTTCATGGTGAAATACTTCAACATAGATTGGTGATAAGAGATGGAACATTGTTAATATATAACAATCTGCTGAGACTACAACAGTGCATCCTATTTATTGGAATATCCTCAAATACATGCACATATTATTGAAATATTTAAACAATAAGATATCTGTACTTCTTTTGGCTTATTTTGGACTTCACCCATCGTCTGGTATATAAAAGACAAAAAAAACACAACATTTTGGAGACTGAATCTGTCTCCGTCTTCAGGTGGATAGGGAAGGATAAACCTACTCAGTTGGGCCCCTTAGAAAGAGCTAGTGATTTTGACTAGCTCTTTCTAAGGGGCCCAACTGAGTAGGTTNTTTTTTTTTATACCAGATGATGGGTGAAGTCCAAAATAAGCCAAAAGAAGTACAGTATACACCATCGTCAGAATCCTTTCAAGTCTAACTGAAATAAGATATCTGTCTTACCAGTCTCACTATAACAAAGATCTTTGATCCTGACAGAATACAATACAATATATATATGCTGGTGTCTCAGAATGTGCCATAAATGATAGAATAACATTAGGACATTCAACCACACAGCCTGGTGAGCACAGCTTCTGCACAAGCTGACAGAGGAATAACGTTCAGAACACTTTCATAAAAGCTCCATCCATCTATATGTTTAATGCCCACAGTTGCTCACTGGAGATGTTTCAAATATAAGTTGTATGTATAATGAAACTTGATTAGTAACTCCCAGTGGAAACGTCCAGCAACAGATTTGATTAGTGGCTATTCAGTAGTTTTGGAGATAAAATATGCAAAGAGATGGATTTTTTGTCTAAGTTTCAATGTCATGAAACTGTATCATTTATGGCCTAAAATTCAGACACCTGGCTTAAACTATAACCTTTAATCCTTTAGTTCACTGTATGTTAAACTAGACAAGATACTGGCCTCAATGATGGAGACATAGCAAGTCTCCAAAAACTTATTTTTTTAGCTCAACCATGATCACCTGAAAAGATATTTGTGCATTTGTTCACTGCAAAAGCTTCAAATCTTGTATAGACAATTATTGCAAATAAATGGCATGTGTTATAGGCAGTATTACTTTTAAATAGCACTTAGTATATGAATATACTTGTATACACACATTTTTGTATGTCTTGCATGTGATATAACCGAGTATAATCTATTATAAAATACTGTGCTGTATTATATGTACATGAATGGTCAGTAGAAAGTATAAAATATATTTCCTTGTAAAATATGCTTGTTTAAAATAACAATAAAATTTTCTGATCAGAATAATTCAAATCTCCTCCAACAGTTAATTCCCATTTAACAAATGCAATGACAAACTAAGTATCATGTACTTCTTTTGGCTTATTTTGGACTTCACCCATCGTCCGGTATAAAAAAGACAAAAAACCACAACGTTTCGGAGACTGGATCTGTCTCCGTCTTCAGGTGTATAGGGAAGGTTTAACCTACTCAGTTGGGCCCCTTAGAAAGAGCTAGTCTCAATCACTGGACCTTTGTACTTCTTTTGGCTTATTTTGGACTTCACCCATCGTCCGGTATAAAAAAGACAAAAAACCACAACGTTTCGGAGACTGGATCTGTCTCCGTCTTCAGGTGTATAGGGAAGGTTTAACCTACTCAGTTGGGCCCCTTAGAAAGAGCTAGTCTCAATCACTGGACCTTTGNAAAAAAAAATGATTGTGTTATTTCATGAGATTATTTAGCGCTGAATAAGATCATTTTATTTGGTGAACTGGAAAGGACTGGGGTGGAAGAAGTCATGGCCAATTTTAAGATACTATCCTGATATTTGCCTGGAGGGGCTGGGGAAAAGACTAAATAACCACTGTGAAGATTCAGCCATTTGCTCTTTTGTTGAACTTTTCTATGCTTTCACTTTGTGGGACATGACTCTGAGGATAAAATAAAATGTTACTGTTACATTAAATCTTATTTCCTTGTTCTTGTTACCAGTAAGAAATTTTCAAACCATGATTTCACGATTATTATAATGTCCTTTCATATAAAAATGACATTTTGGAAAGTTCTGTGGAAGTACTGTACATCATTTACTCCAAAATGCACATTGCATTGCTAAAAGTTGGATATATTAAAGTGAGGAGATGTGATATTCTGAGAGTAATATAAAATTTTATACGACAAGAGCCAAACCCAAATTCATTTTTCTTCACAAGAAATGTGCAGGAAATTGTGTGGTAAGAATTCAGTGTTATGGTGGGGTTCTGTGCACCCAGATTAGATGCTTAAGGAATGAAGAAAAGACAGTGGACATTAAATCACATTTCAGTAGCCATTACTGGAATAGCAAGTGTTGAAAATATAAGGTTGGTGTGTGAATAATTATCAGTTCTAGAATTATCTTAAAACTTAATGGCCAGAACTTCCTCCCACCCTCAAAAAGCCAATTTTGGAGGCTTATACATGGAAGTATAGTATCAAAATGGATATATGGGCTTAAAGATGTGAACTTGACTGATCTAACTCAGGATAGAGCACAATGATGGACTTTTGTGATGGCAGTTCCAAACTCTTGGGTTTTGGAATAGGAGAGAGCTTCTTTATCATCTCAGTGAATATTGCCTGCTTCAGGAAGATTCTGCATCATGAAATAGTAACCACTGAGAGAAGTTTGTCTTCATATCTCAGCATTAAAAAGTTTCACTTGCAAGAATATTAATGAGTTGTCAACTGCCATTGTCAAAAATATCCAAAAACTTATCATTAAATGGTTAACCAGCAACAGGAATAAGAAGCAAGCAGGTCATTATTAAAGCAATATGATTCATCTTCGTCATTATGATTATTTTCAATTTGAATGTATCTGTTGTTAAATCTACATAACCAAATCAAATATTCTGTGTTCAAACACAATATCTGTATAGCACCTTATGTCATATGTATTAGATTTTATTTTTGCCTGCTGAGGT
Source organism: Cryptotermes secundus (assembly GCF_002891405.2). Taxonomy (NCBI): domain Eukaryota; kingdom Metazoa; phylum Arthropoda; class Insecta; order Blattodea; family Kalotermitidae; genus Cryptotermes; species Cryptotermes secundus. The sequence continues at coordinate 1,487,485 of NW_019728501.1, read as the reverse complement.
ATGGAATTTTATATGCCTTTTATAATATGTTATTCAACATGGGAGTATTTTATTTGGACTTCTAAATAACATCAATGTAAAAGTATACAGGTACATTCAGTGGGTGTATTTGGCAGAATTACAAGTGAAATAATTAAAACTATGATGAACTTTCTCCTTATAATAAACAAACATTAAATTCAAATGCAGTTATCCAGTGTTAAGTAATGCTCAAACTGGCAAGATGTCAAAACTATATACAGAATGAACAATCAGTATTAAGTCTTCAGCATTGTGTCATATTATGCAGACTAAATTAAAAATTTATATATATAAATTACTTAATATATGCTTCATATTCATATTGTAATAGAAAACTACAATGAAGGAATAAAACAGATTTCATTAAATGCAGTCTAAATTCAATAAGTATTTTGTTTTATTGTTAATTCCCACTGTGTCCAGGAAGCCATGGTTATCAAATATGCAAGTTTGAAAATGTACTCATAACATCCTTTTCAGTTACCTCAGATACCTTAAGAACGACTGAAACAGTTTATTGGATGTAAATTGTATATTTCATTTTTCTCTACGTCTGTTCAAAACATGTTTCTCCCCAAAAAATATTTATTATGATACATGCAGATATCTATGTATAGTGATCATTAAATCTGTCTGACCTAAATGGAAATTGAAATAGCATGATGATTTTTTGCAACATTCTCCAATCTTAAACTTCATAAAAATATTCCCAACAGTTCTTGAGTTGTTTTATGTGTAGGGAGAGACTGAATGAATGTAATAGGTGCACTACAGGCTGGCAAACATGCCTAGAAAAGATATGAAATTGTGTAAGTTGGCTGCTCTTTGCCCTCTCCTGTAGAAAAAATTGATCCCTATAAAACTCTTATACCTATAGGTAAGTTTTGTCAATGATCCTGGTGGTACAAAGGCCAGTTTTACTTAATGGTTCTTACAATATATGAGAACTAGTTTAATCTAACTTGTTTTACAGTATAAGCAGTAGACTCCAGACTTGGTATACCCTTTCCCTCTAACTGAAGCCTCCAAATCATATATTTATATCTTCCTGACAATGTACATTGACCAAAGATGATACTGCATCACGGTCATAAACCTTTAGACCATATTACTGTTTCACAGATGCCACAATAGTTATTTTGAGACTGTGACTTCTCTGAAGGATGGTGTTTTAATCCTTTTAGTCTCTGTTTCCGTGTGAACCATGTCTTAAGAGATCAGTGGCCTTCTATAAAAACCAAAAACAGGTTATGGAAGTCTCTTAATTTTGGTACTAGGGTGAAATTATATTTTCCTAGAGATAGGACTAAAATCTTAAAACACTACTTAGATGCAGTTAAACATATCAAGGTAATTTCATGGCTGATAGTTACTTAGTTAAATGTTCCATTTATATATGGTTGTATGGTAATAACCACAGAAGTATGACCATCATTTTCATTTTCTAATAAACCTAACACAAGGATGGAAATCACCCTAAGCAGTTTACTAGTGCAACACCAAAACCATTTTCTATCACATTCACATGAGACAGTCATATACATGTTTGTATACGTGTCTCTCCCTTCTTTATATAAAAACGTTTTTTAATTATGAGATCTGTCATTGTTATTATGCAACTTAGGGTTACCCCCAGCAATGAATTACTCAGCATTAACACTCTACATGAACATACATTATATAGTAGGTCAGTAACAAGTGATTGGTATTTTGTTTCAGTGCATCATGTCTATTCTGAGAGTGATGATAATATTCTGATGCGGATATGTGAAGCATAATATTGTCGTGATTTAGTAACTAGACACAGGGCTTGGACTGGTAACTGGATTTACTGAACACTTATAAACCATAACTACGTGTAATTATATAAAATTACAGCACCCTCACTAATTCACACACTAAGTCTTATCTATGTGCTCACATTAGTCCTTGTTATGTGTAGCATTGGGGCAGACGTAATCGAAAACACTGCTTCCAACCATTCTATTGTTGCATACATATCTGCCATGGAAACCAGTTGTCATGTATTGTTTACCGGCCATTACCACGCAATGGACAATTTATTCTGGCTGTCAGGTGTCATATCACAATACCTGATAAAGGAGACAGTTTATGATTGACTATTTGTGCATGTGCATGGGAGACTGTGTGAAATGTCAGCCTTGGTGCATCATTTGATAACATATAGGACTGAAAGGAATGGGAGAGAAAACAGGAAGTTAAAACCACAAATAATGTGACTCTCCATTGAATTCTCAGTGGGTGTTACACTAATTTTGGTAGGGGAAAAGATTTTGTTATCCCACATACCAACAGAGACGCAATATTTACATATGTACAGTTAGGCTGCTTATATGATGGAAGAGTAAGGTTTGAATCCTAGCAGATGCAAGGATGTCTCTCTTTGCAACATTTCCAGAGGCCCATTTGGCCTCCTGTCCAGTAGGTACAGAGGACCTTCCTGAAGAGTAAAATGGTTTAAATGTGAAACTGATCTCTCACCATCTACTTCTGAAGTTAAGAGTGGATATAGTTTTACCTTCACTCCCTCTATATGCCTTCATGATGTTATGCATGGCCACAGAGATTTTAATTTTCCATGAAACCTCCATATGACTAAAGAGGTCAGCCAAACATAAATTAAAAATCGCTTAATTTAGTAATGTATCCTTAAGCACTAAATTTTATAGTACAGACTTCTCTGACATCTTATATTCTTCAAAATATATCTCACAGTGAGTTTGTACTCACTCTCTGTTCCATCTGACAACATAATAAGTGTTAAAAAAAATATTTTTTTTAACATGTCAGCATTACAATTTCATTCGTCCACCTACAGTAATCCATAAGATAATGTCATTAAACAGAAAAGTAAATGTAAATTTTACATGTTCATCTTATACCTCGTTACTTTCCATATATATATATCTGTGTGTGTGTGTGTGTGTGTGTGTGTAAAACCTTACCAAGAACAGCATATTTTTCATAGTTTTATCAACATATGACAAAATTTCAGGTTTCTGTATTGACTATTGGTGGTGCCGCTAATACTATAAGGTTCACACAGCTTCCATGTTATTTATGTGTAGTTTAATTACAGCTGCCATATTATTTATTTGTAGTTTAATTAATGATGCTGTCAGCAACTCAAGACTATAGGATCAAATGAGTGGATGACAGTGAATAATGAACTGGAAAGGATATGGGAAGAAGTGGCTGTGGCCTAATTTGAGGTACTATCCTGGCATTGCTAAATTTGTGTTGATGACAGCAAATTAGAAAGTATGAGATGGAATGTCCTCATATATCACAATTAGCATGTATTAATAATGGCAATAGAAATGGATTAGAAGGGGACAAGTATAGATATATCAGGATGACCATACTGTCTGCTAATACAAAAGTCCTATGTTACAGTACATAATTCCCAGCCAGGTTCATCCAGTTCACATCCTTACAAACCCAATAAAATTATTTCCAGCTCCTATCTTTTATACCCTCATAACATTCAAAGCATCAGTCCTCATGTTCTTCAATCATTGTCAGAATCATCCCAAAGAATCCATCCAATTTCAATGCTTTCCAAAAGGTTTTGTAAGCCATAAACCTCCATTTTCTTATACAACAGAGAACTTCAGCTAAAAAAAATCACTGCACATTTTTATAATACTGACAGACTTTGCATGTGTTTGTGTGCTCATGCATACATATATGGATGTTATTCCTTCAATTACTCCAACTAATTTTATGTATTTTTTTTTTTTACAGAACAAAGAAGTGGAAATGGTCATAAGCGTAAACTAGCATTTCATGAACCACGACCTTGTCCTCAGTGTCAGAGGATTTACCGAGATGCAGCAACTCTAAGGACACATGTTACCATCATGCATAAGCCAGGTGCGGAACCTTTTGTTTGCACCTGTGGAGCCCTTTTTGATACAAAATACCATATGTATACTCATCGTAAGAATGGTCACAAATAGTGATAATGGAAGATTTACAAAATACCAAGTAACAAACAAATAAATCTTGAATGTCTTATAAGAAGGTAAACTGTACATGTAATAAAATTAGAAATACAGAGGATGTTTCATGATTTTATATCAATAATTCAGCACCCATTTTCAGCCAGAAATGTTATATAAACATCGGTCTGATCCTTAGCTATCAGAGAATTATTTGCATTTGAAATTAAAGAATGATTTACTCATAACTTCACTGTTTTCATGAACAACTTCTTATGCTGCAGGCCTACAGGTCACTTAAGCATCTTGCAGCCTCTAAAATCATGGAAGTAATCCATCTCTTGTGTCTGCTTCCATTTATGTATCACTTCTTTCATGTAGCCCCCATGTGTAATGAGCCAAGATCTGGAGATCTTGGTGGAACAGATAGCTATGGGTATGTGAAATTCAGCTTTGGTGCTAATATATGAACAGGCATGGACATGTTCGTACAGAAGGTTACAGTCTTCTGAATTGTAACTCTGTGTATTTCACAGACAGCCAGCCCAATATTTGGAGAAACTTGCTATCTCCATCTTCAGGGCAAGCTTTGCTTCCTGACTCTTTCTGCTGGTTTCTTGCTTGGCTTAATTTTGGACTCTGGTGATAAAGGCAGTACATTCCTCCAAAACACTGGGGACTCTCCACACTACAAGCCATTAGAATCCAGAAGATTGCACTCTTCATAGTCACTGCCATGAGAACCTCTAATCCAATACGTGCATACAGCATTGAAGCCAGCTTAGTAATGTATGTAAACTATTCTTGAGCTTTAAAATACCAAAGCTCTGCAACTCCTGAGTACAGGATCCATGTTCACATGACATTTCTGACTGGGAGTGGCCTGAAGTACTGGCAGAAGTCATGAAATACTCTGTGTATGGGCCCAAACACACACACTCACAATACTGCTAGAAATAAGGACATATTCTGATAAACCCTCTCTCCCTTTCCATACTATGTATGAGATATGATGCTTATAAACAATATCTTTCCAGTCAGGATTTATTTGGTGGTTGAGATCTGTGAAAGAAATGTCATACAGTTAATTTTTAACTATCTGAAGCTTTTCAACAATATACATTATAAGATATCTTGATGACATACTGACAGAAATTTCTTTAAGAAAACAGTATGGAATGGGTTCATTTATTAGTTACATTGTATCCTAATACTAGCAATTTGCATTATTTTCATATAATGAAATTCTATGTTAGGTATGGTAATATCAATTCAAATGTGCTATGCTATAGTACATAATGTATAAATAGTGATTATCTTCTGCACACATTAATTTTAATGACATATTATGTGTTTTAAACCAACAGACAATAGAGAAGTCAACTCTGCTTGTCCATCCACATTACTTCAAAATAGATACACAGTAGACCAAATCATTAGATCAAATCAGGTAGAGGAACATGCTGTGTGTTATAGATAACTCTTCTGGTGAATATACAGAGTATTGTAATGTTGAATTTGTTTCAAAACAAGAAATAAAATGAATTAATTATATAGAAACAATCCAAGTTTTAAAGTTTAACAGATATGCTTAGTGTAAGTTAAAAGTGATGAAATATTGATTCCCCCACACAAGCAATTGAAACATTTCACTTCCCCAACACACAGCGAAAAGGTTAATGGCCCAGCAGTTGCTGGTAGAGACCAAAGAGAACTGTGGAAAACCTCAATCAAAACAGAAGTGAGACTGAGTTATGCAGAAGCTTTCATAGAAACAAAACCAATCTTCTATACATTACCCTTACATATAAAGCATTATGGACAAATATTGCAACAATCAAGGATACAGTGTAATTCATAGTATGATGCAGTAATACAACTATGAAAGAACTAAACTTCCATTAATTAAAGCAACTGTCTCCTAGTTAAACTCCTCACAAAAATGTGTAATAGAAATACCTGTTTTACACTTCAATTCATAAAAGCACTGATGTGTAACTCATGAAATCATGATACCTATGTACATTAAGACATTAATCCTCTCAAAAAATAAATAAGAAGTACTACATGCTGAACATAATTCACCTCTTCTGCTGGAAGTATCTTTCTGACAACTCTGAAATATGCCACATTTATTCATGCATTGTAGCATGTAAAAAATAATACACCCTGACAAAAGAATCTTTTCTTTATTAATCCACATTTCATTTAAGGGACTCTCTTAATTATCTTGAGTAGAAATCTTGGAGTTAAATACTGATATGTAAATAAAGGAACATCCATAGAAGTTGTCATTCATGATGCCAAAATATGAGATAGTAAATAAATTAAGAATGGAGTTGACTCTGATGGCCTGCATCCAGCCCATAAACCCTGATTTGACACAGTCCTGCTGCAAAAGTGCTATATTCTCGTGACTTTTTATGTCTGAATGAGACTGTACTTTTCTTTATACAGGGTGTCCCAGGAGGAATGGACCAAACTTCAGGAGGGTGTTCCTTATGTTAAAGTATGCCGATATAACCCAAAATACCTATGTCCAAAGTTGAATGGTTACGGAGATAATGGCCCAAGAAAAGTGTGGTCTTCTGACAGGTCCACGCACTGTACCTCTCAGCTGAGAGGCCTTATCTGTGTTTGTCCTTGAGTGCCGTGATTCACCCTAGCCATGCTTATGTAGTTGGCTTTATCAGAACGCGCAGTCAGCACGTTACGTCAGCGCTTGCCATTCATGTGTCATGTATAGTGCTTGGAAACCCTAAGGACAATTATGACATGGCGAGCGAGTATTTTGTACTTCAATTTTATGGCTTCATGTCACTCACAAGTTAGTTTGATGTTACGTACATTATTAACATTACAGAATCCACATATTCCTGCCAGTTTTAATATGTATTTTGTAATCAACAAGTGTGCAACACCGGTCAAAGTTTGACACTTCTCTGGCCATTATCTCCGTAACCGTTCAACTTTGGACATAGGTGTTTTGGGTTATATCGGCATACTTTAACATAAGGAACACCCTCCCGAAGTTTGGGCCATTCCTCCTGGGACACCCTATATACTATGACAGAACATAGTTTTACATGATAATAGCAAGGGTAATAAATTAAATTCATAACAACGGTAGATACACTCAATGAGACTTTATGACTGATTCTTTACATGTTTATATGTGCCTTTTTAATTATTAAAATAGATATTAGTTTTATAAGAAGAGATGTGATATTTTTGTACATTTTGTACCTTGTATTGAATACTTGTTTGTACTACTCACAAAATCAAGTTATTGTATTTGAACAATAAATACTCATTTGCCTGTGTCTGATTACATAGATCTCTATTTACCCCAGTATGATTCTTAAGATTTTAAAAGCAAATCAATATGAAAGGTTTCATTACCAATAAAATTACTCAAACATTTCTATTTCTCCACAATACTCATTGTAAAAAACTGAAGTGAAATACGAATCTCCTTTTAAGTTCCATAGTGTTCATTTTGAACAGTTTTCAGTATGGTGCATATTTACTGAAATACAGTGGAAAGTAATCTGACTCTGCAGTACAGCATCTGTACTGATGACTAGACTCTATCAACTATATATATGCTTCTAATGAATGATCCAGACCAATTAAGAATGTAAAATCAAAAAGAACATACAGTAAACTCCCAACTATCTGGCATGTATGGGGAATGGGGTATTCTGGTTATATAAGAAGAAAATTTTCAGAAGTCTAATACAAAGTCTAAACAATATGTTTTTGCTTTGGTTCTTATATAGGAGTCTTGCGTACACAGCAAATTGATGAATGGCTTTGGATATACTGTAATGCAATCACAAATCAACTAGTCTATACTGTAATTGCACCTGTGGGAAGAAGAATGTGGGGCAATGCCACTAGTGGTTGCTGAGAGAAGTACCACATGTTGAGGCAATATGTACATACTGCAACTTTGTTTTATAAGTGACTGTATAAAAATCATAATTCCAGATAACCAGAAGTTTGCTGTATTTGCAAGACATCTGTACTTGTCAGGATTTTAGATTAATTTCCAGGCTTCCTTGCTACAGATTTACATGTACTGTACACTGAAACTATACCTACTCTTCTGATTGCCCACATGTTTAAGTCCCATTACCACACCTTAACACTAACCTTGGTAATAAATTAAACTTTCTAAAAGCTCAGAATGTTAATTTTTAAAATGAGTTAGAAAATTTGTAAATGTGCAGTGTTTTGCAATGGTTAACTTAAATTAGTAAAAATATAATTTACATGGATATAGGAAATTACTTTCAATAATCATTTTGTTAAAATGTTTTCCAATGTTGAATTAGATTTTTTGTATCTTAAAACCGAGTAATTCATTATAAAACAACATAAGACACATCATGAACTGCAGGAACAACATATATTATAAATATCTGAAACCAAATTTCTAAAGAAAATATTAGAGGACAATGTGAGAATAAAATAGATAATTGAGAAAATAATGTAGTGAAACATTGTGGTAATGGCGTGCTGTGTTTAGGTTCTAACACCAGTGACATATTTTTTTTATTATTAACAAGTTTCAATGTTCTGATGTGTTAGCACGATGAAATGAGCCTCACATTTTGAAGAACTGTATTACCGTATTTACACATGTATAGGCCGCAGCACAATTTTCAGACAGAAATTATAGAAAAAATAATTTTCTTGGAATATTATTTCAGGAGTAGAAATTATTCCGAAATTTGGCAAAGTTTAACATTCCTAAGTTCGCAACTAGCGAAAATAACGGTACCGCTCGGAACAAAGGCATTGCGGGGGAGAGTTATAACCTTTTTGCCTTTACTTGACTTGCCTGGTTAGTTCTGAGTGAAACATGGGTCGAGTAAGAGCAGGTTATATGTCTAAATTTAAACTTCAATGGTGCGTTACGCACAAGAACACAGAAATCGAGCAGCAGGGAGAAAATTCGACGTTGACGAAAAAAATGTGTGTGATCTCGAATATTTCGAATATAAGCCGCACCCCAGTTTTCCTCTTGAACTTTTGGCAAAAAAATGTGCGGCCTATACATGCGTAAATACGGTATATTTTACTCCATGTCTTCTGTTATCCACAAAACCAGACAACTAATATCCTGCATACCTGAAGAAAGCCCAACTTCATTCCAGATATAAATTTTGTTGACAGCCTAACTGTATTACACTTACTTAGATGGAATTCCGTTTATACTATAAGGAAAGCTCAATTATGAAATTAAGAATCTTTTTACTTCATGTGTATTGAAATGTGCATTATTGGTGAAAAATAATATATTTGGGAGCTTGCATGTTTCATGCACTTTTACATGTACTTCAAGATTTACATTTGAAATTAAATATTTCTAAAATATTCTTTGTTGTTCATTTCCATACCCCCATCCTAATATATGACACTATACAACTCTGATTATTCACACTGTATATGTTTAAAAAAATACCAGTTTGTGTATTATTTATTTATATACAGACCTTGCATATTTCTAATATAACTTTTTTAATGATAATCCATAACTTTATAAGGGATTTCTCCAGTGAAGTAATATTTGGTGAAAGATTTAGGAGAAATAGCTGCAAGGTTTACAGTAATGGAGAAGACTGGATTATGGGTTGATATGCATAGGCCAAAAAAAAAAGTAATGCTATCCCTGTAACAGGTCGTGAAGGCCCATAGGGTAGTGAGACGTCAAGACTTCCACGTTTTCTAGACAATCAGCTCACAGATGTCAGTGAGGTTGTCAGACTTACGCGCCAGCAACCCTTTACCCCCAGGAAGATTCCTAGTACTCATTTCTGTTAGAGGCTGAGTCAACCCCAGGGCCATAGTGCAGCTGGAAGGATTAGGTTAATTAAAAAAATCCAATGACCTCATCAGGAATCGAACCCACGACCTTCGAACTTGTAGAATAGTGCCTCAACCACCTATGCTGCCGCGTGGATAACTTCCAATATTCTGTGCAAAATATCGGAAGCACTTTGGAATTGACTGGTTCCATTATAAAGTATTATAAATATTCAGTGAAAACATAAATAAATCACTGAAATAATCCCATTAAGTCTCTGGAGGTATATCATATAAATTGTACAGTTTTATTATGCAAGTAATAATTATAGTCTAGACTTTCTATTTTTGCTTCACTTGATTCGACATATTCTGAATCTAAACTACTGTATTAAATTAGATGCACCATTTTTACTACACTGGATCAATAATCTCCTTGTGGGGTTAAATTTCTTTTCAAAGTACATGTTGCCATGGTAACAGTAAAACTCCCACAATAAACACTCTTATATACACAGAAGCAACTGGAACATATCTCATTACCTGATATGGATGAGGAATATAATAATTTTCTACAGAAGGTTGAAGAAGTTAGTAAGTAAAAAGCATTGTCTTCAGTTTAAATTTTATCCTATCAAGAAACTTATTCTTAGGCATAACCTTGCAGAAATGATTCCAATAACAGCAACATTCCTACAATCTGCAATATTAAGATCTCATGTGCAGATCAGTAATCCCTTGCACACATCGGTCTACTGTAATATTTTACTCGTATTTCACTGCCAAAGAATAACAGTGGTGTTATTCAGTGTCAAACTGCATTAGAATAGTGCAACATAGTTTCTGTTATTTCACATGTGCTGCAAAAGTCATACTCCATACAGTTTACTGTTGCTGTTGTGTTTGTTCATTCTTGGCTTTTATTCACTATTGTTCTCTCAATACAGCACTGCACAAGGAAACAGAGCACGTTGCCTCAAGTGATAACATTTCTGACTTGTATTCAGGAGGCATTCAATTCAAATCTTGGCTGAAGTTTTTTCATGGGTTTCTTCAGTTCCTCCATGCAAATTCTAGGACAGTACCTTAAATTAAACTATGATCACTTCCTTCCCGATGCATCTATCATTATCAACTAATTATTCAACACTGTATAGCCTGTACTATTAACAGTGACATGAAATAAATTATAAATAGAAAATATACTATGCAAGGTATAAGGAATGCATATAATCCCATTTATCTTTGAAGAAAGCAGTCTTCTGGGATTTGGCACCGTGTGTATGTTACATCTGAGTAATCACTGTCTTATTCAAAATTGCATGTAGATGGATTACTGAGGATGCACATACTAAGAAAAGAAGATGGAACTATATTCTAATCCTGGAATTACTTAGTGTACATACAGATATAGGGGGCATGCAGTAGCGTAGTTGGTTGAGGCACCATGGTCATGGGATCGAATCTCGATGAGGTGGATTTTTTTCAATTTACCTAATCATTTGTCAGTTCAATGAACAGTTTAAGCAAAACGAGACTCAGACAACTTCATCATACTCCTATATTTGATGCAGGAAATAGTTAAAGGTAAAATATTCCCTGTGCTTAAATAATTAAGCACTATGCCATGAAGGCATATGGGAGAGTGCATGTACAGATCCACATTTTCTTGACCTCAGCACTAGTTGGAGGTGAGTGGTCAGTGATGAGGTTGACACAGTATGCTACAAGCTGGAAGGTCACGGGGTCAAGTCCCGATGAGGTCACTGGATTTTTTCAATTGACCTAATCCTTCCAGCCACACTATGGCCCTGGGGTCGACTCAGCCTCTAACAGAAATAAGTACGAGGAATTAATGAAATAATTTTCCTAGGGAGTAAAGCACGGCTGGCGCGTAAGGCTGACAACCTTACCGCCATCTCTGAGCTGACTGTCTAGATAATGTGGGACCCTCATCATCTCACAACCCTATGGACCTTCGCGGCCTGTTACAGGGATAGCTTTACTTTACTTTACTTCTTTTCTATAATCAAAAACATTATGTGTTAAAAATTTTCTAATTGCATATATCAAAGGCAGTATATACATCTAATTAACTATGTCTACACGATATTTCATATAGTAAGAGTGTAATGCCTATCTCAGTAAAAAGAGGTGTGTTACAGTGCAATCACAGAATTCACTAAGCTGGAATTCCAACAAGACAAAAATAGTGAAATAATGTACACACATATTTCATTTCCAGCTTCCATTTTGAATAGCATGAAGTCCAATGATCCTACTGTGGTTGCAAATGCTACACAGAGAGCTGACTTGTTTCTTCAGAACACAGAAAGAAAGGTCACATTTAATGCTGATGGACTTCGAGTCAAAACAAACAAAACAATTATAAACAAGAAAGCCTTTGAAAGTAATCCAAGGCAAAACGATGCAATGTCATCTGGTAAGAGAACTAGGATACTTATTTTGATTATAATATTAAAGCACAACTGCTCTCATTTAACTAAAGTTTAAATTAATTTGCATCAGGGACAGATATGTAAAAAGAACTACTAATTAAAACGAGTATCCATATATTGTAGAGAGATATTAACATGTGATCAGCAATTTGCAAACTTTCATCCTTATAATGGAGCCTGTGACAAAAGCAAAAAGTTATGCTTCATGTACTTTGAGGTCTGTTGCAGAATTTACAACATTCGTGAACACTCTGGGTGATTTGATGTCAAAATTAATTTGTTTTTTAAACAACAATACTTGAATCAGAAATGTCTCTTTGAATTAAATTGTGTGACTTATAGTAATAATGGATAGCCCAGTCAGTAACACGACTACAGTCTGGATCACTAGGGTGTGATTCCTGGCAAATGCAAAGAATTTTCTTTTTCAGCACCATGTTCAGACTGAGGATCCACTCAACATCCTATCAGGGTATTGAAGGCTATTTTGCAGGGGTAACACAGCTGTAGCATGAAGTTCCTTTCACCATGTACTTCATAGTGTGATAATAGAGGAAACTATGTTGATGGTGACAACAATGATGCACCTATCAGTAATGAAGAAACTTCAATACATGTGTACCTGAATAACAAAAATATTGATAATAATCCCTACTAAACATTCCAGCATGGAATTGTACGAGACATATATTCTGGGAAGGTCACACTTTTTTTGAAATATATTAGAATAGCATTTTTAATTTCAAATATATTTTCCTTGAAGCTATTACATTACCAGCCTTAGGTACTAGATTCAACCCTGACTCAAGGACAGGATACCCTGTAGTATGATGCAAGAAAATCATAATAAACCTCCAACTCTTTATATGCAAATGGTAGTCATCTTCATTATTAAGAGATATAAGGTAATGCTTATATTTAAAGTAATAATCAGTATTCTCAGCTATGTAGAATAACACTGAATTAATCACGTGAAAAATAGGCTATACATGAGAAACACATGAACATGAGAACTTAATCAGTTCTGGGTCTCCTATTTGTAAATAACAGTTATTCGCTTAGCCAGCAATAATTCCATACTGTTATCTGGCCCATAGGAATATTACTATCACACTGCATGCCTCCAATTACATGCTATTCTGTTCTAAGATGCAGGTCATAAACATACACTTATTTCCCCAAGTACTCTCAATGGTATTTGCAAATAATAATTAGGAATACTTTGTGCAAACACTTAAAATACTGAAACAAAAATCAACATTCATTATATCATGAACCACACTGACCACCATTCCTCAGTCCTTCCAAGCATCTAAATTTAGATCATGGCTGATTTCTTCCATATCCCATCCAATTCATTATTCATCATCAAACCATTCGATGCTATATAATTTGAACTGCTGGAAGCACTGTTAAATGAACAATACATTAAAAGCATGAAGGTTGATTAGAATTACTCATGGCTCAAGTGACAATGGGGTGCCTGCCAGCACATTATAGTACAGTTATCTTGCCTTGAGGTTACAATGGTTTCCCACAGTCCATCCAGGGAGCACGTGGTAATGTAGTTGGTTGAGGCACTATGCTACAAGATGGAAGGTAGCAGGTACGATTCCCAACGAAGTCACTGGATTTTTTCAATTTACCTAATCCTTCCAGCTGCACTATGGCCCTGGGGTTGACTCACCCTCTAACAGAAATGAGTACCAGGAATCTTCCTGGGGGGTAAAGGACAGCAGGCACATAAGGCTGACAATCTCACTGGCATCTGTGAGCTGACTGTCTAGAAAATCTGGGAACCTCAACATATCACGACCCTATGGGCCTCCATGGCCTGTTACATGGATAGCTTTACCTTTTTTACCTTCACTCCACAGTCCAGCCAGGCAAATGGCAGGTAGTGCACTGAAAAAGGACTGACACCATACCCTGCAGTCCTTCCCACTTCACTGTATATAACCAACTGCTCATGTCGTTTGATGTTAAATAACCTATGCAAGTGATCTAGCACCATTAAATAGCCAATACCAAAAAAAAACAAATTTAACAATTAAGGCACACCTTATTTATGCACACATCAGGCACCCATATCACATACACAAATATAAGCAAGCATACAAAATACATTTCTTTTCCTAATCAAATAAAACATTTATGAAGTTCATAAACCTAAACATATATGCCTTGCAGAAGCATTCATGGCTTACGTAGAGAAAGATGCAGCAGCAAGAGCAGCTGAAAAAAAAGAAAGAAAGGCAACTGCTGATGGCTACATGAAAAAGGCCAATGAAGCCTTCAGAGCTAGAGATTATGAAAGGGCACTGGACCTCTACAATAAGGTGAATTTTAAAATATACATAGTCAATTCCTGATTATTCAGCAATGGATTATCTGATTTACATGTAATCAGTGTATCTGTGTGCGATTTTTTCCTTTGTTCTATGTAATAATACATTTCTACAAATGCAGACATCTGTCAACTAGGCTTTCATCATTCATTCATTTTGAGTAACCAGCAGAGTGGTTTGGAATGAAAAAGGAGAGACAGTCTTATGGTAACAGGGGAATGGGAAACCAAAGGTAAAACTGTTTCCATGTTTTTCTGGTGATGCACGTTGAAAGGCTCTGAGCTGGAAGCAATGGGGACAGATGGACTGTGTCCACAAGACATAAGTTAGTAAGGAAGCTGGGGAGTGACTCTGTCACCAGTACCTACTCTTCTGTGACATCAGTCACTTCAGGTTCAGCCACTGGTCTGTGCAGATGATAAACAGGTGCACTATCAGAAGAGAACTGTGATTTCCTTCCATGACATAACATCATAATCCGGAAACAATGCCTGTTCACTGCTGTTTGTGTCACACAAAAATTGCAGTTGTTACAGAAATACTCCTCCTGTTACATTAGTTGTAGTTAAGATATTGGAGTAATTTTAAAAAGCAGTCATGACCTATTGGCAATATGTGAACCATTTGAGAGACAGTGCAGCTGAGTAGGAAATAGCAAAAATTGGTTTCTCCATTACACCAGAAACTGCTGCTACTATACACTGCTGTACACAGTCGCTTCTCAAAGTCAGTATATAGCTTCCAGGCAGTCTGTTTGTTGGTTTTGCTATTATGAAGTGTGCTCAATACTGCAGAACTGATCGTTAACTTAGAAACCCTATGAAAGCTGGAAGAAAACTGTGCTAACATCAAAAGAGAGGCTTAAATCAACTGCTAAATTTTAAAACAGGGAATGAACAAGAAAACCAACTGAAGATTATGTCACAGGGTTACAAACTATAAGACATACAAAACAAGGCTAACTCTAAGCTGATGAAAATTGTAAGAAATTGCCAGTCTTTGTGCAGGATCTTTTAAATGTATGAAGAAGTGGTCATATAACGCTGCACACCTATACTAGCTTAATGGGATCATGACTGGAAGAAACACTCATATTTGGTCACAAGTATGCACAGAAAGCAAAGGTCTATTATGAAACACCGGAACTGCAAGGTTTCATCTGTATGGCTGACCAAATTTAAAAAATACTAAAATATTCATAAAACCAACTGTGGAAGGTGCTCTTCAGAATCCTCAGTATCAGTACGCACAAATGCATCTGAAAACCACAAAATGAAACTTCTAATAACTGGTGAAGTCAATAATCCATGTTCATTTATAAAGACACCGAAGTAAACATGCTTCCTGTTCACTACTACAGCCAGTAAGAAGCATGGCTCGAATGTTCCATTAGAAGTCTGTTCCTGAAGTTCAGTTCTTCCTGAGAGAAAAGGTGTAGCCCCAGAATACAATGCTTTTGTCAGACAGTGCATTCATACAAGTATAAAAACTTTAGAACCATACACTGGATGCTGCTGCCTGTGCTTCCACATCAGAAGTTTAAACTGCCATTCACTTGTTGATACTGACAGCATGGATTCAAAAATTCTGTAAGAAAAGACCTCTCATGTTATGGTCTTCATACTGAATTTAATACCTTTAATGAAAGTAGTTAGGACATTGTGCACATTTGTGTGCAGCTTAACTGAATGTTTGTGATTTCAATATCAATTTATTTCAACTAAGAATGTCACTGAACCCTTAAGATGTGCTCACGAAATCCTAAGTTCTAAAAGACTAGACAAAAAGAAAGCTGTTATACATTGACACACTGACAATCAGGCTTCAATTCCTAGGACAGGTAGGATATTTCTCTTTCCATATTCCGTATTGAGGGGGTGGGTTTCCCCATGCACTTAGACCAGTTAGTGGTCCATTGGGCGTCCCCCTTTAATTTCTACTGTCTCCATACCCTACCGGTACTGGTGCTTACTATCAGCCCCTTTCTGCCAGCGAGGTTCCAACTTCCTCTGGCAGTGGTATCTAATAGTTAGTCCCTTTCTGTCAGAGAGGTCCCCCCTCCTCTGGCAGTGATACCTAATACTTCCCCCATCTACCGGAGGAATTGGAAACTACTTGGGCGGGAAATGTTGCCTAATTTTGCTCAGAGGTCTCCTAGAGACATGAGGTTCTTTTACGTGCCGTAAATCTACGACACGGGACCCACGGCTTAAAGTCCCTCCCGGAGGACTTGTTCCCTGAATTTTTCCGCCCTTAAAAATTCCACGACCTCCGCCTGGTTTGAACCCGCGTACCTTGAGTCATGAGGTGGAAACGTTACCCCTAGACTACGGAGGCCGCTATATTTCTCTTTACCACCATATTGAGAATCAGCTATCTCTGCAACTGGAGGCCCTTTCCCAAGATACATGTGCACGTGCTCATATGCGAGCACATGCATGTGAAGAAGTTAGTTTGTGAAACAGATCACTTTCATCCATCTCATAATTAGGTCCAGAAAAAAAATATGGTTTCCTGTAATGTGAAACCATGTAGTTTAACAGGCAAATATAACATTTTGCATGAAGCAGCAGTTTCCTCCAAACTGTATGTACTTATCTACATCTTTCAAATTTAATTTCCTTGACAATTTTTACTATTTCACTTTAGGCAACTGAACAAGTCAAGGACTGCTGCCTACTTTATACAAACCGAGCTTTGACTTACCTCAACTTGAATCTTTACTCGCGTGCTATTTCTGATTGTGAATGGGCACATAAATTAAATGAAAACAATTTAAAAGCCTGGCTGTACAAAGCTCGAGCTTATCATGAAATGGGAGATGAAAAGAAAACTGCTGATTGTCTCAAAGAAGCAGAGTCACGGAATCCTGACAGCAAAGCACAGATTGAAGGTAAGCTAGTTATGAGAATATCTGTTAAAATTCATCTTTAACTTTTATCCTTTCCATGCTATGCATAAGATATACTGTTTAGGAGAACTGGTCTTGTTTATTTGGAGTCTGATATAAAGAAATGCATCTTGCTATCTAAATAGTTAAAATTGTGTGGCTTTTTACAATAGAAATGTTATATTACCACAAAAATATGATAATAGGCGATTTTTTTTAATAAAAACAGCATGCGAACATTTAATAATAGTGGGTTATGATGCCATGAATCTCGTTCCAATATAAAGCTCAATTTCATTTCTCTTTTGTGTATAATTGCAACATTTCCCCAGGTAGAAATAGGGTGTGTGGTTGTGGGCTGGAGTTATCTGGCTTAGGGTACGGTTTGGTGGTGGGCTTTTGTGAACACAACAATCAACCTCTTGAGTTCCACAAAAGGCAGGGAAATTCTTGAACAGCTGAGTGGACTATTGACTTCTCAATGAAGACACTGCTCTAAGAAGTTGGTGGATGAGAATATGCACATATGCACATGCAAACTAAATTAATTTGAAAGTCATGAACACATTTAAATCTCAATGTGAATAATCTCCTGTACTTAAATATCCCACTGTTCCTGGCATACTTCCGGGAATAGTAACAAAATGTAAAAAAGGTAACACTCATACATTCTTGTCAAACAGGATATGAATTTATAACCTCAAAAACCAGACTTTCTAGAATTACTGGTCTTGGTTCATAGGCCTATTGAGAACTGTAGCTTGTAAGAAAAATAAAAAGTTGCAGAATTGTGACTGGGGCCCAGAAACTTTACATCATAAATGTGAAAATATCCTGAAGTTCTAATGTGTAACATGCTAATACGGTTCCCCTCTATTCAAGCAATTACACAAACTGGCTTTTGGAGTTATATGTCCTTGGTTATTTGGCTTATGGACAGTTGATATTTTAAAATAGTATCAATCTGTGGTTTCTGTGCAAACATGGAAACCCCGTTGTAAGAACGGTTATATTTTCAGTGTATGATCTCATTAATTCTAATTACCAAATTTTAATGAATTTCCATTATCTTTTGTAATAAGGTCACTAAGAAAAAAGCTGTTAGTGAACTAGTTCATATATATATATACAGTTGTGGAAACAAGAGCTGCTAATAACTGCAACAATATCGTGTTGATATTATGCAATGCCCTGAAACAAAGTTGTTCACAGGCAATTTTGTCCAGCTTTCTATCTCCACAGTTTCCATTCATTATTACACACAAATTATATATTACAAAAGAAGATAATTTTTTTCCAATCAAAAGTGTATTTTTTTAATTCAGCAAGAATTTAAGGCTCTTACGAAAGATGTTTCAATAGTTTAAGTTATGAATGCATCTGCTAATTCAGCACTTATGGCAGCATCAAATGCATGTAACTTTAAATTACAACAAAGGTGAAATAAATAACTTAAAAATAAAGAAACATGCCTTGGATTTGCAGTTTAGAATACCAAAAAAATGTCTGGGATCTCAGATCATAATATACCTTCACTTTAATAATTATACACATTCATTTAATTTTTTATTTTTTCAGCATATATATGCCTTTGGAAGACTGAGTAACGGAACAAGTATACATCAAATCATTAAACTACAAATTAAACAAAATATATGTATCTTCCCACAGACAAATGCACTGTTAACAAACAACTCAGGCATATTAAACCATAACAAATATCATTACTTAATCTACATCTTCTATTTTCAAAACAAATTATTACAATGAATCAAAATGTTTGCTCCTTTTACAATGAAAATAAAACGTCTTCTCATCAAAAAAATATTAGAACACTTCTTCAAAACTATTTGCAAAACAGAAACGTTAGATGTTTGCCAGGTCAAACACAAGAAACCAGTAGCAATCGCTGGCTGTCACTAAAATCATATTTTATCATTTTTTCTAAAACGTCATCAAAATTATAGTGGTGTAACATTTTTATGCACATACTGTCCTTAGATATTAGCAATTTGTTAATGGAACTGAAAATAAATATTAAGTATTATATCTGTCACAATGCTTCATTAATTTTAACAAATCTAACTTGTAAATTCAATCTCCTCAAATAAATTAAATAATTTATGCAAGATTTTAGAACTAAAAATTCTGAGAAAATTTATGAGTTATGAGAGAATATATGGTAGCTACAGTGAATAATATTACTAAATGTGAAGCTGGAATACAAGGATTTCTAGCTTCCACTGTAAAGACAGTCTGACACCAATAAATTCACAGCCTTGTATTATTACAACAAATAAATTGCATGTTGTACATTTCATGTTCTGTACTGAAATTTAGTTGTACACTATACTAACATGGCATGCAAACGTTGATTCCCTACCTTGACAGAAGTATATCAACTTCTGTCAGCATCTGTACTAAGCTGCTGTACACATGGAAGAACCAGAACTTTAGCATCGTGTTCCTTTCCTTCAGTAAGAGCACGAGATTCATGAAGAAACACAGCAAACTCCACACCCTGATGAATAAAAAACAAAGGACCTCCCTAAAGTTGACTGGAGACCAATTTACAGATAAGCAGATGCTGAACTTGAGTTAACAATCTGTTCCAAATATAACTCATAAAGTCTACTTTCCTATCACACAGACATTTAGTACCACAAATCTTGTATTTTAATGCCATGTTTAGGTAACATACATTTAAAATCAAACAATTCAGCAAATTAGCTCACGAATTTATGATGATTGGGTGTTAATACTATCATGTGTTGCCTATGTAACGCGACAAGTAAATTCAAGTGGGTCTCGGATTTGGTGAATATATTTATTGGACAATCTCTTTCACCCTCGCAAATAAAATTAGTCACAACTTCACTATCACAGTGACTTCGTGAAGTCCTCCGATACCTTTGTCGGATGACAGCTTGCTTCTACTCTATACGGATAATGTGCACTCGCACTGACAAGTGAACATCATGGTCAAGGGTTCCATTTTATCCACTGGTAGTATTCGTTTCCATGGATATCCTTTCATTTCAAGGGAAACATATTTCTTTAGCTATTCCTATGCAACAGTCTGCTGGTATTGCGTGTCCAGTGAAGTCTACATTCTTATCACAGCCGTTGCCTATCAATGAACGTGTCTTTCGTCCTTTTTGGTGGTACACCACATTGCTCCCTTCTTAAGGTTTTCATCCCGAACAGCCTAACAGGGTTTCCCTTTCATCTTCCAAGCTCTACATCTGCCCTAAATTAATTCTAAGTTTGTATCTCAGACTGGAAGATTACAATTAATTTATTTACATAACGAACATTTATCCAACTACCAGATAGCTTGAACATTGCAAGAATAACGAAAATGATTCATGATGAGTTCTATGTTCTTAGATATAATGACATGTAGTCTGTTGAAAGTCAACCAGTGTTTCTGAGGAGCATGTCATGACTGAAGGCTAAGCCAGGCAAGAAACCAGCAGCTGCTTGCTTCACGCTGGTTTCTTGCTTGGATTACTCGATGGAGGCGACGTCTTTCTCCAAAACATCAGACAACTATCAACTGACTACATGGCATTATATCCCAGAGAATGAACTCTTCATTACCACTGCTGTGAGAACCTCGAATCCTTCATTTACTTCTGTTCTTCCAGTGTGTTCATGGCCTAACCTGACAAGCAAGGCAGGTTTACTACATAAACTGACATACACAAAGGCAAATTTTTCATAAAATGGTTCATTTTAAAAAATAAGAATCAATCAAAAAATATGGCTCAAAAAATTTTATATCTTCTATCTCCTCTTTTTGTGAGTACTCAGAATTTACTTAATCTTTAAATGAAAGTAATAAACTTTCTTGGCAAAAGTGGATCAGATGTGTAACTATGGGCTCCTATTTAATGGATTTCTTAGTATAAAATGACACAGTCTCTTCAGAAAGAATGCCACTGTTATCAGTCATGGGGAATGAGGAAAAACTTTCACTTTACACAGTAACCTTCAAAGCTTTCCAGCATGGTTCAACAAAACTGAACTAGTTTTAATACATGCTGTAATATTATTTCATACTTAGTCATACAATTTATGAGATGGTGTGAAGATGTATTTACCTGGGATTTAGCAGCACGAATGAAACCCTCATTTGCCGAAACAGTAACAGCTCTAAGAGCATCACCAGTGCTAAAAACTGCCAAGGACCTCTGTTTGATTTTGCCACCTAACTTGAGCCGAGCTTCAGCATGAGCAGACGCCATATCAGGAACTACTGTGACATGGGTAAGCAACTCATTTGCTCTGTCCACTTCCCCAGGACCTCCAAGCGTTGACAAAATGGACTTAAAGTCCTTTATTGCTGATTCACAGCAAAACAAAGACTTTCCTGTCATACAGACATGCAGACATTAGCCTTAGTTCTCCAACCAAGCCTGTAGCTCAACTATAACAATTATATTGCCACTATTCTTTATGCAAACAGCAATGTAACCTAATGTTTACTACTACAAAATTTAAAACTGTAACAATATTTTGCAATGTTTTGATCATAATGAACCTTCATATTCCTTGTTATCGACTTTTCAAGGAATGTCTTCTTACACAGTGAAGTTACTCAGTTGATCTATCTGCATTATTTCAGCATCTTCAGTACTGTTTCTTGTTAGTGCTAGTCTCTTCTACCATTCTTCTCTTGCTTCAAACGAGCAGTTACCTATGTCTCTGAGAAGAAATCTACTGATTAATTAATATTCTTAACAAAATAATGTCAGTCATCCAACATATCACACCTTCAAACAGTTGGTCCAGCACTGGTTTCACAGGTCTTGCTCTTTCCCATTCTGCTTGTTGGGTAAGTATTGGTTCCTTGAACTCAAAGTTACATCTTCCATTTGTTAAACCTGACACATATGCCAGCATAGCTGTAACATCAAGATTCAGCTTCTCACCACCATGGGTGCAGTCAATCACAGAACCAGT
Organism: Cryptotermes secundus; assembly: GCF_002891405.2. Lineage (NCBI taxonomy): Eukaryota > Metazoa > Arthropoda > Insecta > Blattodea > Kalotermitidae > Cryptotermes > Cryptotermes secundus. The sequence continues at coordinate 1,465,020 of NW_019728501.1, read as the reverse complement.
TCCTGAACTTAACATGGAGCATGATACATCTGCACAGTTCTTGGATACACAAGTTGGCATATTGTCACATTGAGGTTCTTGAAGAGGTAACTCACAATTCTCAAGTCTTCTGCCAGACACAATAATACCCAGTAAAGCAAGTCGATCAGCTAAAGTCTTTTCAATACCACATGCAAATGCAAACACAACCTATAAAAGAATACATAAAAATCAATTTGTACGTCTAAGAATTTCTTGTTATAAACTGCAACAGATGAGATGACTATTCTCCCATAAAATATTGAACTTATCTGATTTCAAAAGCCTTTATATGAATACAGATTTCCACATATAGTGACCATCTTACATCCAAATAAGTATGTATGTCTTTCTTAAAGGAGGCTATTGTTCATTTATGTTCTTTCCATCAGCTGTGGATTTCCTATATGTACAGTTCTTCAGCACAGAGAGATATGTTAGATAAAGGTTTTATTTATTCTAATTAATGGCAAATACATAATTTTGGTTGCAAAACTTCATGAAAGAAGGCCAGCTGGTGACCGTAATGAACCTGGTAGGAGTATATTACATAAAACATATCTTACGGAAATAAGTTGGAAACATGTAAAATGTAACTGGGTCAGGATAAATCCAAAGGTAAGATTTTCTTGGTAATGGTGATAAATTTTATATTCCTCAACACAGAATGGGTCCATTGTACATCCCTGATTTCATCAGAGCCTTTTGAAGAGCCTCACCCTCAATGCTTGAGCCAAAACCTCTAAGAAAAGCTCTCCATATATTTATCAGACCTAATCATGCAGAGCCAAAGATCTCCATTCTATGCCCAGCCAAGGAGAGCACATGCTCCCTCTAAGTCAGCTTGGCATCCACAACAACCCCCTCAATACTTCACTCCCTCAGAAGTACAAAACACCCTGTTTAGTAGAACAGATTCTATGAACCTGTCTACCTTATTTCTCTTGGTAGATTACGTACATCAGGAATAATGGATAGCTCCTCAGCTCCATACAACCTCTGTACAACAAAGTGTCTTGTTTTGAATCACTTAATTTCTATTTACAAAATTATGAAAAAGAATTACCCACATTACCTTGGGAGTTTTGAAGAGATGGGGATGCTGGTGGGCACACTCAAGATACTCTACTGCATGATCTACAATACTTCGCTGTCCAAATTCCCCCTCACCTAATAGAAAAAGGGGCAGCTGATAATTCTGTATTTCAGCTAATAATGTAATGAAAAAAATAAATAATGGTGCCATAACATAATATCGGCCACATCACAAGAATGTCATATAAAGCGGTCTTTTTTAAAAGAAGCAAGTCCTAGTAAGCACAACAAAGAGATCAATAAATATATGATGTGTAAATGCATCTCTTAATGCCTTTCTTACCATAAAGTTGATCTTTTTCACCATTTCACAAACTAGGCTCCGGTAATGACATCATGGCAGTAAAGAGGTAAGGTAAAGGTAAAGCTATCCCTGTAACAGGCTGTGAAGGCCCACAGGTTTGTGAGATGTTGAGGCTCCCACATTTTCTCTAAGACAGTCAGCTCACAGATGGCAGTGAGGTTGTCAGCCTTACACACTGGCCACCCTTTACCTCTCAGGAAGATTTCTGGTACTCGTTTCTATTAGAGGCTGAGGTGACCCCAGGGCCATAAAGCAGCTAGAAGAATTAGGTAAATTTAAAAAATCCACCTCATTGGGACTCGAAACCGTGACCTTCCAGCTTGTGGCATAGTGCTATCATGGCAGTGTAATCATTATATCTGCAATGAATTGAATTTCACTGTGTAACTTCTAACGATTAAGTCATGACCATATACCCATAGCATCTGTTATGGGGGTAATACCACTGCCAGGAAGTGGCCTCTGTTAGTTTGAAGTTTGGTCAATGGCCAGATTTTAAATGTTTCATGTGGTAACAAAGATAAATAAGACAATGCAGTTGAATGGACTTGAAATCCACCAATCTAATGTAATAAATTGATTACCATCACTTCATAAACACAAACTTTCTGATCTAATGTATAAAAATTAATATCCTCTGCAAGGAATTTAGCCTGTTAATGTAACTGTTTCCTCTGACAAAAAGATCAAATACATTGCACTGCATTTAATCATTACTGCTGCCTAAAATTAGAATAACACTTTCATTGAGAGTAAAGGATATGCAGCATAGTGTAAAGCCTCTTCCTACTAAATTACCGCTTCCATAGTCATGCAGTACAGTCTGCTAACATAAATGAGGTTTTGGTGACTAAGTCATGGCAATGTAACCATTGTATCACATGCAGATGACATTCCACTAAACTAAATATTATATTTAAGTAGATTTAAGTACATTCTTAGAGTCCTTAATTTTATCTGATGTTTTGTAAGCAGCCAGTTATATACGAGTATAACCAGTATACCTGGGTTCACTATAAATCTCTGATCATCCAATACTTCTAACCTACTTTCCTAGAGTAGGCATATGTGACCTCTTTCCAGTTTGTATGTCTGTGTATCTGCCCTTATCAAACTTTGAATATCTGAACTAATTTTTATGAAATTTGGTAGGTGTGTCATGGCACCTGACGCCCATCTAGGTGGGGTAGTTCATAAATCTCTCCCATCAGTCTGTGTGTCTGTATGTGTATGCTCCCGGGCAATGGCTCAGTAAAAACGTTACTGCGTCAATGAGTACATATGCAACAACAGAAGAATTGTTGGACGTATTGATTATGCAGTCTGCGTAGTATCGAATGAAAGTAGGCGATTACTTCTTCCCAGAACTTCTTGTTATGATACCAGATGAATCAATGTTTTATAAGAGTTCTGTACTACAGCGAACCATATTATCGACGACTTCAGTGAATTTATTCTTTGGAATCTTACAAAGATAGTCTGCAGTTTATAGTTACAGTGTTACAAAATGCCATGCAATTATTAAATGTCTGTCCTTCGATATGCATAACGTACATACTTCATCATCTCTGAAATAACTGGAAGGATTTCAATTAAATTCTGTATTGGGGTTTACAATCAAATGTACCAAGGGATTTTTAACTTCAGATCATATCAGAACAACATTATTCCAACTTCAAGGGAAGGTCAAATTAAACTTTTAATTTTTTTTAAAATATCTCCTCACTCTAAAAAGGACTGGTACCTCATACATTGCAGATCACATTAGGAGCCATAAATTCTGTTTTTTAAGAATTTCAATATGGTGTGTACATACATACATTTCATAAGTCCAAAACAAATGGACATGAAGGTAATCATATCAATAAACAAATACAAAAAATTTAAACAAACACACAGATAACAGAATAATTAAAACTAATTGTTTATGTTATGCTCCACATATTCAGAAACAGTATAAAAGGAATTATTCAAAAGATATAAAGACAGCTTATTTTTAAAACTAATTTTATCCTCTTTAAGGCTTGACAGCTAGCTTATGTATTATGTGCCTACTGACCATAAACACATGTCCCTGCCACTGTATTAAACAGTCAGTCAGATGTGTTACATGCTGTGCCAAAATGCCACATGAGAGCTACAAATTGAAACAAGCATACATGTTATGAGACCCATGTGAAAAGTATAGAGATGATTCTGGCACAAATTTTAGGATGTTACAGTTCCAAATACTAAATGTTTTCTTGAAACTGTAGATAAATTTAGACCTGAATTAAAATGTCAACTGCTCACTGAAGACAAATGAGATGAAATTGGTGCTAGACTTGAATGTGACCATCAAAAATCCTTCAGGTGCCTTGTACTGGAGACCAGGATTTAAAGTTCTATGTCTCAAGTTTCAAGTTTGCTATGTTTCCAAAAAGGAACTTCAACATGTGAATGTGAACATTTCATGGATGTGCAAGAGAGTAAGCGTAACAGAGATCATTTCTGGCATATGCCTTGATCTGGATAAGGTTTGTTTGTGATGTTCTGTACTCTGGCTTCTTGATTGTATTGTCAGGCTACATGCATGAAAAAAGTTGATGCAGGTAGTGTGTGACCAAAAGGTCTGCACCAGGCTGTAAAATAAGCTCCCTGTACAAGGAATCTTGCTCTAATTACTATGATTAGTTTTACAACAGTCCACCTGCATAAGCAACAGATGACCATTGGCTCTACACAGTATTTGTAAGAGAAAAGAAATCATTTGGAAAATAATGTACGAGTACATTCTACTGGAATATAACTTTCCACTATTAAAATAAGATGTAAACTACCACTTAAGCATACCTAGTTTAAGTTCTTATGTTGATTACATTGTTACAACATTGATATGTTTCACACTTACAAGACCATTTGAAGGGGGGGGGGTTTACAATACCAAAGGAAACTTTAAAGGTAACGTTGTCCCTGTATTTAACTAATTAAGCACTACACCATGAAGGCATATAAGCAAGCGGTTGTATAGATCCACATTTTCTTGACCTCAGCACAAGTTGGAGCTTCACACCTCAGCCGCTTTACTCCCGTGGAAAGGGCCCACCATACCCATTGGATAGGAGGCTGGGTGGGCCCCAGAGTCTGTCTGGACGATGTGGAGAAGAGAAAATTCTTGACCCTACTGGGACTTGAACTCTGACCCCTCAGTTGTTCAGCCCATAGCCAGTTGCTATACTGACTTCACCAGCTTCAAAGAAAACTTCATAAACCTAATATATAACAATACAGGATTTAAAATACGGTATCTTAGTCACATACTACTTTTGAAAGTTGAACATACTATGCTAAAATTCATTGATACAGACCATAATTAGTGCAATTCTGTTGCCTTACAGTGTACTGTGCCATGTTGTATGTTGCTGCCTGATACTCGATTTTTAGGTGCAGAGAAGTTGGAACCCTGCAGTTTCTTCGTGGATCTTGGTAAATGAAGTATTTAACTTGCTGTCTCACACTTTTTTCTTAGGTGTTAAGTTGTCCCCCCTGGTTTCATTTTGGTGAAGTACCAAATATTAGTTTTAATATAAGAAACATACATCTGAGACAGTTTAAATTTTTTATTATTATATTGTGACATGGCAGCTGAAAGTCTAGAAAAGGGAGCTAGAAGAAATGGGTATTCCTCTGCTTCCATGCTCACACTGCTGGCTGGCTGGCTACTATCTCACAGCTAATTCAAATCAAGATATTTATTATTGTTTGACAGTTAATGTCTTGCTTTTGTGGTACGCCCTCTCTGAAGAAAGGACGGGTCTGTCTTTTGTATACACTGCAGGCCCTTGCCAACGCAGTCTTTCTTGGGCCCGAGACCCTTGGAACTCGCAACCATATTTTACTGTCTCAGATTTGGGACTTCCCTTTTCGTCGCCTCCTACAACTTGCAGGGTCATGGTGGAGGTATTCAACCATGCCTCCACATGGGTACTAACTCATTCATACTAACACCTCTCCTCTGTTATCATATACATATCTGTTTCCACAATACATGTTTATGGAGCTGTTACCCAGCAGTGAACAATTTCTTCTGGCTCCATTTTTCCAGCCTTTCAGCTGCCATGTCACTATACAGAGTGTCCCAGGAGGAATGGACAAAACTTGGGGAGGGTGTTCCTTATGTTAAAGTATGCCGATATAACCCAAAACACCTATGTCCAAAGTTGAACGGTTATGGAGATAATGGCCCGAGAAAAGTGTGGTCTTCTGGCGGGTCCACGCACTGTACCTGTCAGCTGACCACTCTTATCTGTTTGTCCTTGAGTGTGCTGATTCACTAGCCATAAGCCTGTGCGCTACCTTCAGGGTACGTTGCCGCCGCGTTGTGAATGTGTGGTAGGTTAATTGTGCGGAGGTGCTGAAATGCCTTTTGTGTTTTCACATGTGGAATATTGTGATATGCATTTTGTGTGTGGATTTTGCGGTGGCAATGCACGTGCTGCTGTTGAAGAATACCAAAGGCGTTTTCCCAATCGAAGGATTACATGTCGAAGTGTATTTACGCGAATTCACCAGACATTGCGTGATACTGGTTCTCTTCCGAGTGTTTCTGTGCACTCTGAAAGGGTGTATATATAATGTAAAGTACACCCCCAAAGATAGTCTTGTGAGACTGAAACGTGTCAGGCTTTTAAGAACATGTAATCAACATATAAAAATAAACTACATACACACTGATGGTAACTTACATCTTATTTTATTATAGATAGTGCATCAAAAAATGAACCCTATCAAAATAACTTTCCACTTTTTAAAAATGTAATTTCTATTACACTTCCTTACCTGTTGAAAGTTGGGACAAGGCTTTCGGATTCCGTGCAATTACTTTGACCCACTGTTGGCCTTTCTCTGCTACAATATCTACACAGATTCTCTTCAAAATTCCATCTGCTTTTTTAAGGACAAAAGTTTCAAGTACAGCAACACAGCTGCAACTTCCAGTAATGCACGACACCAAAGCTTGGAAGTGATGAAGGTTTGTACAGAGCAGATGCTCCTTTTTTGCTTCTTTAGACTTTACTACCTGACAGAAAAGAAGATGAATGTATTAGAAATTGTATTTTCTTTCTGTAATTTCATAAATGTAGCTGGTTATTTAACAATGACATCAGTATCCAGACTATATAGCACCAGTGATAGGATGATTATCAGATGTGAAGGAGTTGATGGAATTTGAACAGACTCCAGAAACCACAGTAAACACTAAAAGCAATCCCTGTAACAGGTCATGGAGGCCTATAGGGTTGTGAGACATCTAGGCTCCCAACATTTTCTAGAGGACTCACAGATAGCAGTTTGATTGTCAGCCTTACATGCTGGCTGTCCTTAACACCCAGGAAGATTCCTGGTACTCATTTCTGTTTGAGGCTGAGTTGACCCCTGGGTCATAGTGCAGCTGGAAGGGTTACATCAATTGAAAAATTCAATGACATTGGGAACTGAACCCATGGCCTTTTAGCTTGTAGCATATTGCCTCAACCATCTACAGTTCCACATGTCTCGGTAAACCAGAGTACTCTGAGAAAACTTGCCACATTTCCACTTTGTCCACCACAAATCCTACATGACCTGGTCTGGGGCTGAATGCAGGTCACCATGGATAGCCAGTGACTTACCACATGAGCTATGGCACCTAACCATAATGTAGATCACAGAGACATGTAATCAATCTTATATTGACACCAAAGAACTCTAGGCCTATCATGCTACCTTTGTCTCTATACATACCACAAAATTGTATGAAACTATCCAATTTGACTGTGTATGTGACGATCCATTGTGGTGTAGGTTGTGCTCCATAAACGCTCTATAATTTTATTGTTTCCATATATACTTGTCCCATACCATGTTCTCTAGGATCTACAGGATGCATATATGTATGTCACATGAAAAAGTCTGCTGCTTCACACCAACAGCTCCACATTTTTTGTGGGGTACGAAGGTTGTAATTGCACTCGAAACCACTTTGCTGAACATAACCTCTGTGTTTGACAAATGATTACTGTGCTTGCAAATATTGAACATAAATTTATTATTATATATGGCCTGGGCACATTTCTCTATTTGTCGTAATTTGGAGATAGATTTCATTTAATTTACTTCACATCATTTGTCTGATTTAGTAAGCATGCACAGAACACGAATTTTGCGTTAAGATTATCTGTTGGTGAATGTAAAATACAAGGTCATCGCAATATAAAGTACAAACTTCATGCAACCTGCTTCAAAATTTGTGTGAATAACCTTAGGTCTGCCGACATAAGTAGAAACAAAGGCTGTCATCGTACGCGATGACTTCAAGTGCTGCGAAATACGATTTTTTTAACTCAAATATTTCATTATACCTTCAACATGAAACTGACTTCTTGTTTAATCTTTTTCTTAAGTTTCTCTACTCCTTTTATATTATTCATGCTGGACACGATCCCCATCAATTTCTCACCATCAACAACCTTCTCCCCTAGGCGTTTTATTAAAATCTCTTCTTGATCCATTTATGGAATATTTCTTTAACACTAGCTTCACATATACTTTAATACACGTATTTTAGACATCAATCTTCGTTACTCATATTCAGCATGTCTTCAGAACTCCGCAACGGTTCCTTCCTACACACTTCGAACATAACTACCGGGGTACCGGAGGAAACGGGCTATTGGCGAATATACTTATACTTCACCACCGGAGAGAGAGCACTCGGTACCGCTCGGTACCCATTGTATATGATGTTGGGTGGAACTCAGAGCCTGTCTTGACCGGTCTTGACGACGTAGACAAGTGAAAATTCTTGACCCTAATGGGACCCGAAACTCCGACCCCTCGGTCATCCAGCCCGTATTACTTCAAATATAAGACGCACATTTTACCAATTTTTCCCGTTGAAAAATCGAGGCGCGTTTTCAATTCGGGGAATGTGGGCCTTTCTATTTTTTCTCCTCTAACACCCACGTTCAAAAACTAGATGTTGAATTCGAGGGCGTCTTGTGTTCGAAGTAATATGGCATGCAGTCTTGATACTGACAGGGCAGGTAAATAATATATATAATAAGGGAATGCGCACAATGTGCATAGAGTAATTGTTTTCTATTCGCGACTTAATTCGGTTATTGATGTGGTTAAGTTTTTGCAGGTAAATAACCAACTAGAAAAAGATTCGCAGAGAGACCTGTCCCGAAATGCACCGTCTGTGATGTGATAGTCCGATGTGTGTAGGTAAATGTGAATAAGTGAATTTTATTTGGAAAGACTCGTCTGTACAACAGTATAGTTATTTTAAAGTTACTTTAACTGTCACCACTTCGCATGAAATACACAACCTTGTCTTCACATAACAGACAACTTAATTTTAAAATTCGTCCTGTGATTGGGTTAACGGTTCATCCATGCAACGGCGAACTAGTAGTGTTTAATTCTTTTTTTTTTAGACATAATACCATATAATTCGGTGAAAGTCGAATGAAGTTTTGGAGGAACATACCGCCTCTTCCTTCCGAAAAAAAAAAGAAGCCAGAATGAAGCAGGTGGGAAGCAATGCTTCCCAGATTGTTGTCTGCATTGTGCTTGTTTCTTCTTTGGCTTACTCTTCAATCCTGAAGATGGAGGCGTCATATTCCTCCGAAACATTGTCTGGTTGCCATTGGACTACACGGCGTTATAACCCCGAAGACTGCCAACGCCGCCAACGCTGTGAGAACCTCAAATGTAAAAAGCCGTGTCCTTTTTTCAACAACCATGGACGGTGGCCACCTGGATATGTCAGAGAAATTAGAATATATGTCGAGATATATGTCGGTAAGAAGTGTGACTATATTCAGTTCAGTTCCGATTTGCAATTTGGTAAAGACTGGATCTGCCAGATTTCCAGATTTTGCGATATTTTTATGAGAAAACAGCATGATTTTAGCATATCACACAAAACTAAGTTTCATGATATAGTTCTTTTCAGAATGTAGTGATGGCAGTGTTACATTTCGTTCCTCACTTCAGTATCATCAAGAGTCCCATGCTATGACGTCACAAAATATTGACTGAAAATAAACGCTGTTGAAATCTGACAATTTTATTTATTTTTAATGTCGATATTTCGCAATCAGAGTTAGCTACAATTAATTGGCACTGCAGGAATGGCAACTAGAGTTCCAGGTAAGAAGGTTTAAGTTAATTACAACCGTTCCTGAAGAAAATACAATTTTATAACCAACAAATTTGAATCTCCTAAGTACTCATCGTGATCTTGAAAATAGTGCTTTAGTAGTTCGGTCATTTGACATGTATTGGCAGTAGACCATATGACAGTAAACTTTGAAAGGCTGTCCATANCCAGTTGTGAGGGAGCACAGGTTTGGTCCTCCACCACCATGGGCACCTGGTGGAAGGGGCAGAGGTGCAGGGAATATGAGTAAAAGTCAGACGCCACCAGGAGGACTGAAGGGACCATGGCAAAGCCATAATCAGCACCATCAGCAAAAACCTCAACAAAAAATGCAGCAACAGCCATCACACCACCAACACCCACCACCACTGTTACAACAACATCCACTGCCAGCACAGCAACATCCATCTCCTCCACAACAACACCCACCTCCTCCACAACACACTTCACCCCCACAACAGCACCCGCCACCACCTCCACCAGAGCAGCAGCAACAAGAACAAGAACAAGAACTTGAACAGGAACAAGAACAACAGCAACCACCACCACCACCTTTGCCACCTCCACCACTTCCACACGAGCAGCAAAATGTCCAAAAATCTGACCAAGAATCTCAGTTGAAAGATGGAATTGCCAATCAGACACCAGTGCAACAAAATTCAAATGGTGCTGACTTAAGTGTAAGGAAACATACACTGAATGAGAATGGCAAGTGTCTTCTATATTTTATAATGGAAAGCTAAAAGTCAGTAGGCATCTTTTTGTGCCATGGTCAGTTTGATAGCAGAAGTATGCTTGAAGTGCCAGCATTGATGAGATTTATCCTTTGGCTTGCTATGTGTGACTTACCTAGTCAAAAAAGTACATTGTTGTAGAGGGTAAATGTAAATGTTTCATACCTAAAGGTAACAGGCTTAGTGATGATCTTAGTACATAACAACTGAAAAATAGCTGGGGTTTCATCCCCCCACCCCTCCTATGTATGGTCCTTGGGAGACTGACAGTGCCTACCATTATTTTTATTGCTGCATTAGCACAATGGACTGTCTTAGGAGTGGATTCCTTCATTATTGCCAGTCTGACAGCCAAAAACAACTTAAGATATTAAAGGGATAAAATATGAAGTATGAGAAGTAAATAAATGGACTTACATTGTTATTTAGCTTCTGGCAAAACTTATGCTGGTTGGAGTGTGAAATTAAATGATTCAAACCATCATTAGGATTTCTTTTGTTTTATAGTTTCAGTATTTTATTGTCACAGCCTTTTTATTTACCACAAAGAGTGTTGATAAAATTGTTTGAAGAGATAATCAAGGAAAAGGGAAATTTGCTAGGAACTTTCTTCAAGGTTGTTGTGAGAACTGAACCTTTTATTGAAAGTGGTGACTGATGATAAGGTTTTGGTCTTCCAGTATTGCTTACAAACTGTGGAATTATCCAATGAGAAAAGTCCAGGATCTTCAAAACTGGAAGGCATAAATATCAAAATAAAATTCACCATTCTAATCTTCTCTTCATGTCAGAGGAATTCGCCATTAAATTACAAATTTGTTACTGCAAAATGACATCAACCAAGAATTTTACCTTCAGGTTTTGGAATGTTTATGGCAGCACATTAATTGAAAAAGACAAAAATATTTTACGAGCCAAATTGATTTTGAATGATGACAGTGTCCCTTCTCACACAGCACTTTTGGTAATGCAACCTTTGATCAGGAAACGGATACCACTGCTGCAACATCCAGCGTAGGCCTACTCACTGCTTTGGCATGGGTGACTTCTATGTTCCAAAAACTAAAAATCCTTTTCAAAAGTTCTCATTCTGAATAAGTTGAAGGTACTCAAACCAGTACACTTTTATGTCATTTGTTACTTTGTCTTACTGAGTTATTCCAACACTACAGCTGTGCATTTACTTTGTTATAATTTTGTTTCTTTCTGAATGTATTGTTTCTTCCCTCCCTGTTCATTTTTGACATTACAAGCCACTGCACACTTTGGAGAAAGATGAATTTCACATTGTGCAAACCAAATATCCAAAATTTATTGCTGTCTTTAGAGAGCTGATAATGAATTGAAAAATATATTTTAATTGAATGTTTAGTGATTTTTTCAGTGACATTACACTACATCTGCAAATCTTGGAAAATGTATTTTTTGTTAAATATTGTTCTTTTTTCAAAAGCTAGTGTGGGAACCTGCCACATTCTAACACGCAGCTTCGCTGGTCTAACAGACAACATTCAACTTCTGCTCAAGCCAAGTCAATGTCACATTGCCACCAAAGGTTGTGTTTATACAGCACTCGCTTTCCGGCCCCCTTTGAGGGCATCGCGGGCGCTGGCCAATCAGCGCTCACAACCGCAACTGCACCTCTAGCTCTGCCCAGCAAGCATGGTATAATAGGCAGAGCTCAAAACTCGCTATCATCAGTTCTTCAATCGTCTTCACTCCACCGAAGACAGCTAACACAGCAATGCTGACATCATGAAGCAGCAGCTCTTCAGCAAGTAACACTGAGACAGCAGACTAAACCGGTGCCTGCACTACAGTGCCAGGCCAGCTAGACTCCTCTCACGCCGACTCGTAACCACCGAGTGGCCATAAAGAAGGCCCAGATTATCCGACTAGGCTCACCGCTATCCTGCCCACTTGTAACTGCTCAGTGACCATAAAGGAAGGCCCACACTACTACTAGCACAAGCACGGTGGAACAAACGGCCCTTTTCACGGCCCACAAACTTGTGAACAACATATATATATATCGAGACAGCTCCCCAGCCATTCTGTACATTTGAGAATAATATATGCAACTGTTATAGTTTTACGTGGTTGTCTCTTAGAACATCAACATCCCACACTAGCATCTCAGATGGACAGGTGAATGTATGTAACAGGCTTATGAGCACCACCTCCTCCCATTCAATTGTCTAATTAAATAAAATGTAACCAGTGGGTAATAATAATGCTGTTACTGGATGCAACTGTTTATTGCTGTTAGTCATTTATGGTAACAAAGGTTCATCTACTGCATTATTTACAATCATCAAGTACTGTAATACTGTATATGACATGTAAACAAGAAATACTATGAAGAACTTAACAATGCCTACATTCCTTCAGATGTTTCAGTCAGTATGGTGACACTATAAAAAACTATAAATTAATAGTTATACTACTACAGGGAGATTTTTTAGTAACTTGATGAGATCGTTGTTCGCTGCTTTACAGCAGCCAGTTCGCCTCCTGCTGCGAGTCGCATGTGAATTTTGCCGATGAATCACCCAATAATGTTTGGAATGAAGAGAAGTAATTAGCTTACAGACCGCTTGATGCTACTGTGTTTCATGGCAAGCAGTGCAGTTCATGTGTGAGAGTTTGTTATGGTTTTGTCAGCAGTTATCAGCTCCATTAGCCATCTGGTATCATTTACAGTTAGTGAGCATCATGGTGCTGTATACTTTAGAAGAATATGTACTTCTGTGTGATACCTATGTGAAATATGGATCTGCTGGAAAGTGTTGGCAAAAATTGCATGATTAAATAGTTCCCAGCAGACAAACAGTTCATAGTTTGGTGTATAAACTTGGAACAACAGGACTCTCAGTAGATAAAACAAATGTGCCGAGTGCTTACAGAGGAGAAGTTAGACGACATAAGGGCCAGACTTGAACATACACCTAGAAAGTCACTGAAATGTTTGGCTCATGAGACAGGAGTGTCAGCGTCTAGTGCAAGATCGGCAACACAGTTGCTGAAGCCATCCAGTGAACGTTGGTGTTTGGCGTGCTGTAAGTGCAAGAAGGATGTAGACAGGACAGCATTTTCAACACCTCCTGTGTTCTGTGAATTGTAACTGCTTCAATACAAACGTTATCGGCAGTCAGACATGCTGATTCATTGACATGAGGTGCAGAGCCATGAACTCGTCAAGTTACGAAAAAGCTCCCTGTATTTGATAATCCAATTACATATAAGATTTCTGCTAGTTCATATTACAGCTGTGTTAAATTTGTCAAATTCTGCACCCTTGCCATATTTTTATCTGTTGACATGTAAAACTAATGTCATATCGTGTATTTAGATATGTCTGATCTGTTTTCATACAAAATTTCACATCCATAGCTTTGTGGCTCATTAGTTATTGCTACCAAATTGAAAATTCAATGTATATTTTATATCATAACTATGTTATATTATGCAAAGAAAAATTGAAAACAACAGAAGTTTCATACTCTTTGAAGAGCTATTACTACACAGTCAAAATCCTCCCAACTTACAAGTTTGCATGATCCATGATGTTTGTATTATTGATGGTAGGAAAGTAAAAATTGCAAAGGTGGGTTGGCCTGCAGTGGCATAATATTCATATCACACTTCATGAAAATCTGTCTTAAGTTCAGATGTTATTATGGTGACACAAAATGAATGAAGCCCTGGACTTCAGTGTACTGTAAACCTGTCTTTCATTATAAAATAAAGAGAGTAGGCTGATATATTATAGTCATGATATTCTGTTTTCAGGGGGAGATAATGGATCAAGCCTGCCAGACAAAAAGAAGCCAGTCTTACCTAAGGAACTAACCTCTAAATTTGGTCCATTAAAATGTGATCTCTGTAAAGTTTCGGTGAGAATTTTGAATATTATAAGATTGCATCTTGTTTGTTTACTTTTAAGTCATAAGATAAACCATCACACAAACTACTGTTTTTTATTTCATATTATACACTACATCTTTTGACTATAAACAGTCATCATCTGGTCTTCACTTTCCAGATATGCTAATACATAGGTCATTGCCTTCAAGCATGCACATCACACTACATTAGCACATCAATCCATGTCTTCAAAGACAAACATTCTACTACATCAGTGAGCCTTCAAGGACCCACATTGTATTGTGTCAACATGTTGGTCTTTGCCTTCAGAAATACACATTGCACCACATTGATCAACTCTGGCTACTCACCAAGAGAAAAGCACCAGAAAGAATACTGAACAACTTAAAGCTTGGATTGATGAAGAATGCTGTGTACAGAAAATGGATACTTCCATTTTCTGTACACAGCATTCTTCATATAGTATAATAGTGTGAATCTCCATACATTGGAGAATATTTATAGTTAGATAAATATTGTCATTTTTACACTAGCATCTCTGTAAAATTAGGTTGGATCTGACCAAATTCTTTATTATTCCATCCGTATTTTTATTCATCTCCACATTTTAATAAATGTTTACATATAATCATATATATTTGGTTGAGCTGTGTAACACCCAATGATGACTGTTTCTGGTTGAAACATGTAGCATATAATAAGAAAAAACAAATGGGCTTTTAATGGGAGCTCATGTGGTGGTTGACCTCATGACTTAGAAGAATTTTGAACTTGAATTGTTTGAGAAATGCATTCTTTTACAGTAGCTCCAAATTGCAAATTTAACCATTACACATGACAGTATTTCTTTTATTGCTAGTGGGGTGGGACTAAGTCCCTTGTACTGCGGCCACTTCTGGCCTATTATACCAGTCCCAGATGATAGGTGAGGGTGATTGTGGAGCAATTGGTGGACTGAAGATTGGCAGGGGAAACTGAAGTACTCAGAGAAAACCTACCCCAGCGCCACTTTGTCCACCACAAATCCCACTTGACCAGACCCGGGATCGAACCCAGGCCACCGCGGTGGGAAGCCAGGGACTAACCGCTTGAGCTATGGCATGGCCTGACAATCAGTAAGAAGGGATTGTACTGCATTTTCTGAGGTGCCATACTTAAAAAGTTCAGTAGTTAGCTGTATTCAGAACTTATATAAACTGAGTAAATAGCCGACAATGAACACTGTCCAACATGTAATGGATAAATCACCCTTACAAACGACTGTGAGAATCATGGAAATTTTGGTTGCATGTACATTAAGCTCAGACAAATGAGTAAGGTAGACAGTTAGGTTGTGATCTTTTACTGGTCTGGATCTTTCCCACGTTGTCAAGGTTAAATAGTTAATAAAATGATAGTGGCCAATAAAGGGGACCTATAACTTAACATGAGTCCGAACCACTGTAAATGCCTGGTATTTAGAGTTTGTTAAAGGAGAAGGAAGCTGAAGGTAAGGAGAAAGATCTTGTACTGGGTGTTCAGTCATGATCCTAAGACCTGCATGGAAGGTCAGCCTCTTGCCCGTAGGCCACCAGGTCTTCCCATTTATGTCACAGTGGAATGGAAAGCAAGTTATAAAATGTTAGGCCAATGTATGGCACTAGTTTGGATAATCAAAGATAACATAATAACAGTATCAATAAACATTATGTATTGTTGTTATAAAACAGGTCTGTTCGATCAAGTTTCCGATTCCAAAACATTACAATTTCTTGAATTGCCAGCAAGTTTAAAGTAAGCCTAAAACTCCACTGAAAATTCTACACAATGAAATTAAGTAAAATTTCAAGTACAGTTGAAATTTTGTATGTTCTTTCTGAGAAACTCGTTGAAATTTTCAGGAATCTGTGCCCAAATCAGGACACTTGAAGAAAATTAATGACTTCATCACAGTTTTTTCAAATCATTTAAGTCACCATTTGTGTTTATTCTCATATTTGACATAGTTTAATTGCATCTGGTGTTGATATGATGTCATTAAACAACTTACAAATGAACGATTCACTTAATAAATCCATTTCTACTTAGCCCTGCACTTAAATTATAGATACTGAATGTTTAATTCTTCAAATAAAATTTGTTATTTATGCTATGTGTTACGAGATAATGTAACTACTTCCAAAATTTGTTTTACAGGTAAATTCAACAGTTCAGGCCAAAATGCACTATACTGGGAAGCAGCATGATAAAAAAGTGACCCAGTTCCTTGCCAATTGGAGCCAAGAGACTGGTGAACCTATTCCTTTGAGATTGAAAGATGGTGCATCAGCTCCAAAGAAGGTTCTGTTTCATGTGACAGACTGCACAGTTTTGACATATCTAAGTTTCTTTCTTGCTATCATCCATCTACACTTTATTATGCACTTTTTTAACTTCACTTGCAGGAATGTTTTGGCTGAGCATCCATCTGTTAGATGGTAGTTTCCAAGTGAATGCTTCCTGTGTGATTCATAATGTGTCTGTACTTATGTTTGTCTCTTGTTTATTACAAATTCTAGAAGTGTGTTTGGATTAGCATATTGTTTATTTATAATTAATCAGTCTTTACTGAAGTGTGTAAAGCTTCCCATGTATCTCCTACTTGGTCTCTTACATTTTTCCATACTCATGTCATGCCCAGGATGTTTTGCATTTTTTGATTTTCCTTACTTATTTGATGTTATGGATATGTTCATCATATTGAGGCCTGAAATATTTGCCATTTGTCTTATATTCACTTTGTTTCATTGATGACACTGAAGTTTATATATTCCATTTTATGTGTGTTTTATTATCTTCCTCCTGTCATATAGCTGAATTGCGAACTATGATGTTTACTCTGTGTGTGTGTGTGTGTGTGCATGCATGTTTTTCCCACCAAACAGGTCAGTCCAATGGTAATGCTCTTGACTTGTATTTTGGAGGAGGTCTGTTTAAATCTTGGCCACAACACTTGACTCAGGGCTTTCAAGGTTTTCGCCACCCCCTCCTGGAAAATGCCGAATTGTTTTCAGTTTATTATTCATCTGTCATTCTACCATTCAGTACTGTAGTCTGTGATTCTTTAAACCTATAAAATAAACCACTCAAGAAAAAAAAAAGATATATATCTACATATACGTGGTGCAATCTAAAAGTTCCCGAAATATATTAATAAAAACTATTACATCTTACCTAGATCTTATTCTGCACTATCACCTTCAAAGTAGTCCCCTTGGGAGCGCATACACCGATTCCAGCGTTTCTGCCACTTTTCAAATGCATCCTGGAAGTCTTTCTTTGTTAGGGTGTTTAGTACCGTCTGCGTTTCCGCTTGAATTTCCTCAACTGTATCAAATCTTCACCCCTTCAACTTGATTTTCATCTTGGGGAAGAGAAAGAAGTCGCATGGAGCTAAGTCTGGCAAGTACGGTGGGTGGGGAACAACTGCCAACTTGTTTTTAGCCAAAATTTCCTGCACAATGTAAGCCGTATGCGGTCGTGCGTTGTCATGGTGGAGTACCCAGTCGTTCGTGCGCCACTTCTCTGGACGTTTTCTCCTCATGTTCTCCCTCAAACGCCTTAGAACATCGCGATAGAACTCTTTATTGACTGTCTGACCAGGAGGGACAAACTCCTTATGAACAATCCCGTCAATATCAAAAAAACAGATCAACATGGACTTAATGTTGCTCTTGACTTGTCGAGCTTTTTTTGGCCGAGGTGAAGAAGGGCTCTTCCATTGCGACGATTGCTGCTTGCTTTCAGGGTCATAGCCATATTTCGTCACCAGTGACAACTTTCAAGAGAAAGTTTGGATCCTCTTGAAGCTGTTGCTGAAGTTCTCTGCAGACTTCCAAGCGATGCTGCTTCTGTTCATTTTGCAGCAGTCATGGCACAAACTTCACCGCAATCCTCCTCATGTTCAGTTCCTCTGACAAAATTCGTTGACATGTACCATAACTTAGTCCCAAGGTGTTACAGAGGTCTTGGGTGGTCAGTCTACGATCTTGCAGAATCAGATCCCTAACTTACGCAACATTTTCTGGTGTTTTGCCTGTTGACGGCCGTCCCGAACGATTGTCATCATCAGTCAATGTTTGGCCATTTTTAAAACGCCTATTCCAGTTGTAAGTTTGTGTCTGGCCTAAACTGTTTTCACCAAAGGCTTGCTTCAACATTTGGTGCGTTTCTGCAGCTGTTTTCCCAAGTTTCAAACAAAACTTTATACAGACACACTGCTCTCTCAGGTCAGCCATTGCAAAACCACAAACTCATGGAAACACAACAATGGAAATACATTCACCAACAATAAACCCAACCACTCAACAACTCGACGCCGCTTGCCACACTGATTCAAGAAGGATGTGTGAGGAGACACCTAGCGGTATTATCATGTAGTCATAACAATTCGCGTGCAAAATGCAAATTTTGGAAACTTTTGCATTGCCCCATGTATATTGGTGTTTCTGAATATCTTTCTCATGTCATTATTTGGTTTTCAGAATTCATGAACCTTGACCATTACAATTTTCTCTTATTTTCATTCTCCCTCTTCAATTTTGTATTGTTCTCTACTGCACTTTCTCATGATGCCATTTGGATAGTTATTTTATATCTCTGTTTTCCTTACAATGTTTAGTTCCGTGTTCCTATTTGTATTATCAAGTGATATGTTGTCTCTTCTATCTAGCATATATTTGGATGCTGCTTTCTTATGTTCTCCTGGATGACAGGAGTTCTTGTTTATTATTATTATATCTGCTTGTCAGTTTCCTATATTTCCAAACTTAATCCCGTTTTCTAACCTGTGTACTATTAGGTCTGAGTAGGTTATTGTATTAACTTATTTTTGTAGTATGAATTTTATTGAGCTGCACATGCTGTTGAGTTATTCACTTATAATAATGGTGTAATGTGCACCATGGAAATGTGTTCAATTTATATATGTTAAAGAGTGAAAATAAATAAGTCTTAGGATGTTAAGTTCTTTGAACTGATGCAGAAGAGAAACTTTTTGCACCATGACATATATGCTTATGTTTTTTTTTTTTTTTTTATAATTTTTTTACTCTTCTGAGCTCCTGTCTCTGGCAATGAAAGCATGTCATAGGATATTACCGTACAGAGTCTGCAATCATGATTATCCCCAGTGGAGCATAACGCAACCCATAAAAGTAATTTTAAAGTATCAGTATAATCCATTTCTTATGTGGGCCTGATGAATGACCACATCAGTTAACCATATCTTTATGATCCACACACAATATTTTAACTTCCATTTCCATAGTTTAGGGTGTGTTTTTGATATGACAAATAGAGAAAACTTTAGTATTTATGTCTAATGAAGTCAATAAAGCAAGACAGTTTGAGAGCCTACAACATTAGAACTACTGTTGGGAGGGATTTATGAAGTGCACTATGGAGATGGTCTCGGGTGGCTTGATATACAAGGGCTATTCAGAAAGTAACTTCTGTTTATTTCAGGCAACTAATGTAGAAGTAGAGGAGAACTCATGCATGTGAGGTAGCATCACATGATTCATTGCCTTGTAAACCATCACATAACTGGTCACCTAGTGTTTGTTCTTGTCTGTACATAGTGGAGTTATGATGTGTCCTGCAATTGATAATCACGCCAGCTGCAAAATTCATGCCGTTACCAGCTTTGAGTGCTGCAGAAATGCATCATGAATTATGTGCAGCTTACGGCCGAAATATAATAATTGAAGGAACTGTAAGACAGTGTTGTAGAATGGTCAAAAATGGGCAAACAGATGTTCACGATGAAGAGTGAAGTGGTCGGCCATCTGTAGTGAGTGATGATCTTGTTTAAAGTGATGACCAAAATACTTAAGATAGAACTTTTGTGAGAATGTTCACAAATTTCACACACTGTTCTCTATGAGATTATCACAGTTAGGCTAGGCTATCACAAGTCTGGCACAACTTGGGTTCTGAAAATACTCACGGATGTGCACAAAATGCAGAGAATGGCTTCAGCTTTTGTAGACTTTTTTAGAGCGATACCACAAAGATGACGATGGATTTCTCAATCACATCATGTGCATAATAGGTGATGAAAGCTGGGTTTCATTTGTGATTGTTGAAACCAAGGATCAGTCAAAGCAGTGGTTGCGCACACATTCACGAAACAAGCCGAAGAGGTATAAACAAACGTCCGCCACAAAGCTGATGGCAATTGTTTTCTGGGACAGGAAAGGAGTGATGGTGGAATTCATGCAACAAGGGACCACAATAATGTTACAAGTGTGTTGCAAAAGAATAAAAAAAACTACACAAGGCCAGCCATTTAGAACAAAAGGCATGGAATGCTGACATCTGGTGTAGTGCTTCTCCATGACAATGCATGTATGCATACAGCTGATCACACTCAAACAGTCCTGGAGCATTTCAACTGGGAGTTGTTTGACTGTCCCCATTACAGCCCTGATCTCACTACAAGCGACTACCACCTGTCTACTTGTACCTACCTGAAAAACTTGCTGTGATCACAGCGCTTCAACAATAATGAGGAGTCAGTGGAAGGTGTCAAAATGTGGCTGAGCAAACAGGCGGCAGACTTCTCTTACACAGGCATGCAGAACTTATCCCCAGTGTAACAAGTGCCTCAGTTCCAGAGGTGATTATGTTGAGAACTAGCTTAAGTGTGTACATACTTTTTATATATAATACTTTTTTTTTCTCGTTGCTTGTTTTGTTAACAGCTTATCGGAGGTTACTTTCTGAAGAGCCCTCATATGTACCAAGTTTCATGATGATTGGTTGGGTATTCAGGTAATAATAAAGTAATTGGCTCAACAGTTTGAAGGCTCCAGTGTTGATATTATTGATGTGAGGGATTTATGAAGCATGCTGTTGAAATGGCCTCATGTGGCATGATATACAGGAAATATTTTTAGTAACTTGACAAGTTCACAGCTTTGCACTTCACAGTGAGCAGTGAATTGCTTGCTGTGAGGCACATGCGAATTTTGCCAATGAATCAGCATATCTGATAGCCGATAACGTTTGGAATGAAGTAGTTACAATTCACAGATCACAGGAAGGGTTTGAAAATTCTGTCCTCTCTACATGTAGATTTTTTTGCCATTAATTGTTTCATTAGAAAACACAGATGCAACAATCCTTGCACTTACATCACACCAAACACCAACTTTCACTGGATGGCTTCAGCAATTGTGTTGCCATTCTTGCACTAGACTTTGACACTTCTGTCTCTTGAGCTAGACGTTTCGGTGATTTTCTAGGTGTATGTTCAAAGTCTGGCCCCTATGTCATCTGTCTTCTCAGTAAGCACTTGACATTTTATGTTTTTGTTTCTTATCTATTAAGAGTCCCATTATCTAAGTTTATTCAGCAAATTGTGAATTTTTTGTCTGCTGGAAACTCTTTCATCATGAAATTTATGTCAAAATTTTCTCCGACACTTTCTAGTAGATCCATATTTCATATAGGTGCCATGCAAAAATTCACATTACTTTAAAGTGTACCACACCATTACAGAACATGCCACTCATTCTGCTCCATCTAATGGAGCTGATAACTGCTGCCTACTGCTGACAAATCGTGAACTCTCACACATGAACTGCATGGCTAGCCGTGAAGCATAATGCCATCAATCGGTCTACAAGTTGATTACTTCTCTTCATTTCAGTTGTTATTGGCTGATTCATCAGCAAAATTTGTATTCTTCTGTTGGCAAGCAGCACACTGCTAGCCGTGAAGCACAGAGCAATGAACTCATCAAGTTACTAAGAAGTATGTATTCCTACAACATTTTATGATGATTGGTTTGGGCATTCAAGTAATATTCAGGTTATTATCTCAACAGTCTGAGAGGCTGCCATGTGACATTACTGATAGAAGGATTTTATGACATACACCATAGAGATGGCCTCATATGACTTGATATACATATGAAATTTCCTGAAAATCACTTAAGATATTCAAAAGTTATTAGGCGGGATGCATGCTTGCTGTCACGTGCACGCGCGCACACATACACGTGAGTGCTCAGAACAAGGTGATCTCTTTAAGCTTATTTTATTTAATATACTTTCTTTATCATAACCTGTGACTACTGTCTGAACTCCAATCTGTGTAACGTTAAAAACCACTTATGCCTCCCACATGCAAATATGTCAGTGAAAAACTGTTTCTATTACATTTTTACAAATGACATCATTTCTACATCCATAAGTATGTCCCAAGCAAGTTGACCTAACTGTATTTGGGAGGCACCTGGCTCATATCTAGGCCATGACAGAATCCATAACCATTTCTCTCCCAGTGCTCTTAAATTCACCAGGAGTAATCTCTTTATCATTTAGCACTTCATAACCTCTACTAGTGATTCCGCTTTGTTAAGTTACATACAACTGAACCTGTGATTTACAGTCCATTAAGTACAGGGAACACTTCCCTTTTTCTCTCCACTTCTTGTGAGAAACCACTCATATTGTAGCATTGATATGTACTGTTCTTTGTAATTTTACTTTCTGTTTCAAATTTTCAGGTATCGGAAGTAAAGTTAAGGCAACAGATCTGTTCTGTCACTGCTATAGGTGATGGTTACAATGGGGATGAATATTGGGCGGCTTAGTGTGTGTCTGGAGTGCTCAGTCCTATATGTAGAGTTTATTACTAATTTTGTTCAGGCACGAGTGGATCCACGTTATCTATATTGCTCGGTATGTGACTTGGCACTGACTTCACAACAACATGCAGAGCAACACTTTATGGGGCGAAATCATCAACGTGCTTTGGAAGGACATGCACCACTTAAGGCTGGTTACTTCAACAAGGAAACTGGACGATGGCAACGGTAGTAAGTAGACTTTGCAACATTTTAATGTTAATGTTTGTTATGTCACTCTTGTGTGCAAGAATTTTGTTTGTATGCATCATGAATTTTTGACTGGCAAAGCAACATTTCTGTCCATGGCAGGTACCTGAAATGCAATGCAACAGTTAGAGCAGAAATGCAGGAATGGCATATGGAACTAGTACAGAGTCATGAGAAGAATCTTGCTGTTATTGCATGTTTATGATGATCAGTGCATTATGCAGATCTAACTAATGCTTAGAAACCAAAACTAGCTTAACCTGAATTTTGGTAATGACATTTCTTTCACACGAGACATTGACTATGCTTTATCCTCTATCATGAAATTACCTTGGGGCTGTGCACATATTTGGTGATCTTTCTTCAGGTACTTTTCTGTACATTTTTATGTACCATCATGGAATATACAAAGCCCCAAGGGTTCATATTTGTAATGCAATATAATTTAAATTTCTACTGAGTATAGTGAATGCCACTTGTAAGGTTTCTTTCGGAAGCAGCGGAATTGAGCACTAAACTGAAGAATGTGTTATAATTAGGGACTGGATTTTTATGCCCTTATAGTCCCTTAAATATGTATGCATTTATGCATGAAAAACTTCTGAAATATGCACATAAAAATTTATACCAAATATTAAAATTGATTTTACATTATTTTAAGACCAACAAATCAATATTTAAGTTCATTTTATGTAATCACTGAATGGTTCATTTGCAATAAAAAGCTATTCATTCATTCATCAGTAATCTGTCAGATGACAGGTCCACAGTCTTTTCCAGCAAGGGAGGCCCTGCCAGTAGTTACACTACCGCTGGTATAGCTCTCAGGGTCCTTGGCATAATCAAACCCCATCACCACGATAAGGTGGAGACACCAACGAGGGGAAAAGGCTATACTTAAATACAAATCATGCAACAAAGCTAACATATTTCATTACAAATTTAAAAAACCATTGGTACTCACATTTAGCTCTCCGAACTTTCAACTTCTCTTCTGTTGCAGTTCACAGTTACTAAATGTTCTAGGTTTCCCCTAGTTAGTCGCCTCCTATTGTCTCGTAAGATGTCCTTATAGCGGGAAAAACTTCTTTCCACCTCACAGGAACTTAGGGGCGCATGTACCAAAGCCGCTATTTGTCCACTGTTAGTGATATTTTACTTGGCAGTTCAGTATGTTTACCGGATAAAATTTCTTCAGTTTCACAAAATTTGTTCATATCCTGGATTTTCTTAAAGAATGCTGTGTACTTTTTCCTTTACTACTTCACCTACTCTTCCAGGAACCGAATTCAATTAGGAAACAGTGGTTTTGAACACACTTAATGACTGATACAAAGTAGTATTGGTATTGCTTGCCTCCAGTGAGGAAATGGCAGATGGAAGATGAGAGAAGTGAGCAGATATATAGGAAAGATTAGTTTCTAGTTCTGCGCTTTTTAGTACATCTTGGGCAATTTGAATTGATGCTGCACTTTTGGGATCAAATATATTCACAACATTCCTAACTGTTTCTAAATGTTCAGTATAATAACTCACTGCACACAGCAACGTGCCCTAGCACGTTAAAATTGGTTCTGGCAGAAGTGGAACGCTTGGTGTTGTTGCTTTAAAGGCCTCTTTTCTGTATGGCGCTTTAACAAATACCTTCTTCACAGAAGACACCAACTTGTCAACAAGCGGAAAATTCGCACGAATTGTTTCTGCAACACGGTGCAACCCATGGGCAAGGCAAGTCAAATGTCTCATGTTTGGAAGTATAACTTTAAGAGGAGTACCGGCTTTTTCATCATATAACTTGCGGCATCAGTCACAAAGAGCAATACACGCTCATACTGAATGCCATTCGGCCATAGTAAATTCATGGATTTGATAAAAAATCCGGAAACTGCGGAACTATTTGTGGTTTCAAATTGCTCTACCGCAAGAAGATATGGGATAGATTGTTCATTCTTATTAAGGGATCCAACTGTGCAATTTGCAATAAACCATCCCTCACAATCTTGTGTTTCGTTGATTGATACCCACACAAAACTATCTTGAATCTTATCTCTAATGGTTTCAGTTGTAAGATCGTAACACTGCTTCACGTAATTTTTGCGCACAGTATATTCATCCGGCACTTTGCACTGTGTATACTTCTCAATGAAGTTTCTCAGAGTACGATTGGTTAGTTTTCACAGTGGAATATCTGCCGCTAAAAAGGTTTCGCATAAATCAGAGGAAAACTGAAAAACTATTATTAGAAAATTCACTAAGCAATATTTGAACAGGAGCACTTTTTGTGAATTTAATTTTAATATTCTCTTTATGTATATTAGTGTTCAAATGCTGAAGCACTTGAAAGCGTTTTTCACAACCGTTTTCTCACATGTTCGGCAATAAAGAATTTCGTTATCCTTTGTACTCCCGCTGATACAGCTGTAATTTAGTTTTCCGACTTACTTTCACTTTCGGCATGACTACAGAAAGCTAAACAAACTTAACTACAGGCTAGTCACCACTAATGTGAATGGCCCCCAGCTTCAAATGAAGAAGCGTAACAAACCTCATGGAGACTTCGGAAATAAATAAGTCCCTTATGTGTTGAATAGTATTACGTTGATAGCTGCTACATGTGGACGCTTCTGACTAATCTCTTCACAGCCACTTTGATGGTACGCGGATGGGGCAAGTTACGAGTACAGGGATCAAGGTTGAATCATATTACATTGATAGCGGCTACATGTGAACGCTTCCGACTATCTCTTCGCGGCCACTTTGATGATACGCGGATGAGGCAAGTTACAAGTACAGGGATTGAGGAAGTCCCGTCCTGGGTATTGCATCAGAAACATGAATCATAACAAAATGTTGAGTCAAATATGCAACATATTCTAATACGGAAAAGAAAAATTGTATACACCAGATCATAATTGAAAACATAAAATTAAAATATATTAAAACATTTTAAAAGGGAAATATGCAGTATAAATAGAGATCTTCGAAAATATGATGCTTATTCATAAAAAAGGCAAAATATGCATTTATATGCACCATCAAATCATATCCAAAATTGAAGAAATGAAGTAATTCATACATATATCCAAACGAGCATACTTTCTGGTTGCAAGAAAGAAATATGCATTTGATTAAAATCTGGTCCCTAGTTATAATGAGGAAGTTTAACACTCATTATCGACGTTGAATATTTAACTGAAAAACATGATATTGGGCCTCCACTGTATTAAAAGTGACCAGAAAGCATAAATGTAAAACCAAGATGTCAGAAAACATCTAGAAACACCACAAGAAAATTTGGTCAGATTAAGGACAGAGTGGCATGGATGGCAGTAGAATTCTTTGACGTCTTCAAGAATGGAGAGGGCAAGTGAAGGAAGTGTACAGAACAGAGTAGGGAGAGGGTGAACACAGATAACAAGTTGAATGCTGTGGGAGGACACATAACTGTGGAAAGGATTTTGTCATACAATGGCCCATATCCTTTTTCTTCATTTTAGTAGTGGGGGAGAGCTGAGTCACTTTATGCTGCAGCCACAAACGAGCCTATCATGTCAGCCCCAGATGACATGATTAGAGAGCATTTGCAGAATGATAATTAGCAAGGGACAAATCTGCCCCATTAGGACTTTGTCCACTGCAGATCCTCCATGGACTTCCCTGGGATTGAGCCAAGGCCTCTGCAATTAGAGGACAGTGAGTGACTAACTGCCTGGGCTATGGTATAGCCTCATAACCCATTTTAGCAGAAATATTATTGGATGAAGATGACCTTTTCAGATATTCCTCAGAATGAAGTGTGCTTCTAATGTGTCAGTCTGATTTTCAGATGTGATTTGAATGAAGAACTTCTTAAGGACAAATGGGAGCAAAAAATATTTTCTCATCCATACCTCAGTTGGTTCTATATTGTGTTGGCCCAGTTGTTACAGCCAATTTTATATTTTAGCATGTAGATCCATTGTTATCTAATGACTGTATTGTATTGTATTGTATTGTATTGGCTCTGTGAACAGTGCCTGTTGCTAAGCAACAGATTCGAAACATGCATTAATGGACTAACTGGGAAGCAGTGTTCTCTGCATGGACCATGTGACACAACACTATAAGAGCTGTTTGAGAGGTGTTTTCTGTGCAGTCCATATTGAGATGTTATAAGCAGGACTAGTCTAGAGTTTAGGTATTTGGAAGGGAGTCACCAGCCAGTATGGACATTAACATGAAAGCTAAGGAAGCTACAGTATTGGAAGTCATTACCAGGTGGCAGCTGGTGAAGATAAAGCAGATTGAGAAGACTTAATGCATACTGTAATTAATTGTAGTGTGTGTGTGAATTAGTGATAGCGCTGTAGTTACTTGCAGTTACATTCTGTAAGAGTTCAGAAAATCCAATTACCAATCCAAACCACATTTGTAGTCACTTCTACACTTGACAGTATGTACTTATTTCAGCCCACTGTCTGAAAAATCTGAACCAGCAGGAAGATATCCAGTTTCTCCACAAGCAACTGATCATCATGGTCTCTTGGATTCCTTACCAGACCCATCTTCTGCTAAGAAAGGAAGGTAAAATGTTGGTTCAATGACTTTTACATTATACTTTACTAACTAATGAATTAATTTCACAGCTCACAATGCTGCTTGAGAAGATGATACATTCTCAGGTGGCAGAGAAATTTCCATCTGAGGAACTTGAACGTTCATTGTCATGTTCACAAGAGTCTGCCAGTGGACTCTTTCCTGATCCAGTTGAATTGAGTCCGTATGTTCACATTCTAGTTCTAAATAAATAAATGCAGTCAACACTCTAATAGTCCAATCCTCTGTCTTGGCAGCAGCAGGAAATAGTTTTTTGTGGGAGAGCCTGTATTATCAAGTTTACAATCAATGTTAAATGTTTTGTATAAGCGTGAAGCATTAGGTATCATGTGAAGCCCTCCAAAAAATAAGTTTTATTAAGTAATAACCCATGTTGCTTCATCAAAATTTGGGTTGCATGATAGCAAAATGTACATCAGTATCAGAAAGAATTGCAAGAAGTTTTGCTCTACCATACAAAGGCAAGATGGGTGCATATAGCTTAAGCAAATCATTAGCCACTCAGTCACAGAAATGGATGAAGGCATGTCACAACAGTTGAGGTCTTCGTTGATTTTGGATCAGCGTTGTACATGTGTTGATCTTTCACTTAAGAATGTCATTGCATCATACAATTTCCATGCTATATTAACAAAAGAGCTGAAAATGCATAATGTCGGAGCACAATGGGTCCCACTCAGCCCAGCACAGGCTCAGATAAGGAATTGCATGTGAACTGCCATGTTGCTGTTTGAACATTATGCACGTGAAGACCAAATGTTTCTTCACTGGATTGTAAGAATGAAGGAGACATGGACCCAGTAAATGGCGAATAGATACATGGCCTTTTCATGAGCTGCCCAGACATTGCGATCAGCCACAGCCTTGAACTGGCAGTGAAATACTGTCCAGGGTGTGGATCCATCAAACTTCAGTATCTGCACAATGACAATGCATTTCCTTGAATTCATTCTGGCTCTGCATCTTGTTTGGACATCTGCTGCTGCTAACTGCATCTGAAAGTCCTGATATGTGGCTTTCAGGTTCGTCGAGTCAGTTTTGCATCTCTTGTCAACTGCAGCATACTACTTAACTCCGTGTGAAGATTCTAGGCCTTCTGTTTAACCAGTGCCATGATGCACATGTGAACTGTTTTGTCTAATGTGTCTGCTGTTCTTTCTTTGAATTTGCTCTGACCAACCTCTGTTAGCACTTGTTTCACTTTTGAGTCATTCTTGGCTGGTGCTGATTTCCTTTTCTTTTAGCTCGTCTTGGCCAGCTGTCAGTTTTTCTTGGCAGGCTGCTTCTTTGTCTTAGTAGGTCACCGTTTTGTCTTGGCTGACTGCCACTTGGTTTTTGCAGTTGTTCATGTCCTTTTGAGTTTTTCTTGGCCAACAGTCACTTATTAACTTATCCAGAATTGGTTATAATGCTGTTTCTTCTTTGATCCCACTTCTGACTGCAGTTTTAACAATTATTGATACTTGGAGCAGTTACTCCACTGGTCACAATACTGTGCACATTCTTCCCTTGACTGAGCTGCACTGCACTGAACTGTCAACTGCTGACTACTCACTGACTGCACTTATCCAAATACTGAAAAATTCACTGCCTTTTATTCCATATGTCATCACTTCTCAATTGCACTGCACTGAGAAGTGAGCTGACTCATTTCCGCTATTTTTTGTAGGCGCATCACTTGTATTGAAAGCTCTAGAATCTTTACATGTGACCTCAGGCTTCATAATATGCCAAGCGGTTTCCCAAACATTCCAGAAGTTCAGGGGTCATAGTACTTCAATAGAACCAGAGATGGTCACATGCCAGATGATGCAATCTCACTGTACGCCCTTCCTGTGACTGTATATACAAGTACAATACACAGAACAGGGCATTGGCAGAATGATAATTGACTGGCAAAAATCAAAGTACTAGGGAAAATACCTGCCCAAATGCCACTTTGTCCATCACAAATCCTGCATGGAGTGTCATGTGACTGAACATGGGCCTTCCTGTTGAGAAGCCGACAGTTAAGTCACCTGAGCTGTTACACTGTCCATGTAGTCACTCCATTCAAAGCATATGTTAAAAATTGGATATTCCTTTCTTCTGTGTTCCAGGTTTTTCTGTGATTTGTGTCAAGTGGCAGCTACATCTCAGGACCAATTGGACATGCATTTTAATGGCAGTAAACATAAGAAAGCAGAGAAGGCAGCAGGTGGTGCAGCGCTTGCTGGAATATGGAAAGCACCTGCTCCTGTGGTTGTGCCCATCCCACCTCCAGGTATCTCTCAAGTAAATGTTGAAGACTGGATCGCATTTTAATCTTTAGACCGTTTGAAAATTCTCTCCAAAATAGTAGTCTCTTCTATTTTGTTATGAATAATTTAATATATTGTGACACATTGCCAGGCAGCAGCTCAGAAAACACTTTCTGTGCTTGGGCCGTGCTGAGAGGATGTATGAGAATACAGGAATGGGAATTCACTTCACTTGAGTTCTGAAGTTCCAAGGGAACAGCAGTGTGACCAGAAGGAAAATTAGAAGATTAGTGTATGGTGTTATATATGCTGTATATCAATATTGGGAGAGTGTAATTTAGTGAGACTTTTATAGTTCTTGTGTTACAAATCTGTTGCCAGGAAATGGATAGTGAAGATTAGTGTGGAGTGATTGTATATTGTGTAAATCAGCAATAGTGTAATAATTTGCAGTTATAACCTGTAGGTGGTTAATAAATACAATGACCAATCCGAACCCCATCTTTAGTCTCTGATGCACGTGACAATACGAGTATTGTGAAATCCCCATTGTTCAACTGAGATCAGTGAATTCATCTAATCAAGCTACATGAAGTGATAACACAACTGACTTGTGTTTAGAAGGTGCCCAGTTCAGGTGTTATCCAGGCAACTGAAGTTTGTTATGGTTTTTCCCTCATCCCTGCAGGTGAATGCTAACATAGTGCCTTAACCTGGACCATGACCACTTTTTTCCAATTTATACATAATCATCATTTCATATGACACTGAATAAGAAATACTGGGGATCCTTGAGTGGACTCAGCAAGCAAAGGGACTCATACAAGGACCCTCTACTAAAAGAGCGAAGGAACTGTTGAAGTTAAACAGGAACCAGCTACGATGGGTGGTAAGACTACTTACAGGACACCTCTTCAAACTGGGACTGACTAACAGTCCAACTTATGAGAGGTGTCAAGAAGAAAATGAAACAGCCACACATATTCTGTGCGAATGTGAGGCCTTAGCTTATTTAAGATTGCGTCACTTGGGTCAGTGTTATATGGAATCAGGTGACTATTTTGACATCCCCACATACAAAATCCTACACTTCATTCGAAGCGCAGGATTGCTGAGGGGATAATCAGAAGGCGAAGCACTGTGGTCATGGTGCAAGGGCCAAGAAGGCCCACCCCTTATACATTCATTCATTCAAGGTCCACAGTTGATGGAGTGCTATTAAGTAACCTGTAAAGCATCTGAGAAAAGATTTAACACCCTAACTGATGACAGTCTTTAACTGAAAAAATTTTATGTATGTAATCAGACTGGGTTTATACAAATTGAGTGCAAAATAAGGGAACATCTTAAATGTAGAAACTAACTGCATGATGCAGTTTTAAGATTTTCTGCCCATACAGTATCAAATTCTTGTGGCACAGACATTGAACACTAAATGAGAAGTATAGTAACAAATAAAAAAAAAACAGCATTTACAAATACGAGTACATTTTGAACAATACAATCTTAAGATTCATTTTTAGTTAAGTCACAGTGCTCCCTAATGCTGCAAATATGAGAGCTACAATTTTATCTA
Source organism: Cryptotermes secundus (assembly GCF_002891405.2). Lineage (NCBI taxonomy): Eukaryota > Metazoa > Arthropoda > Insecta > Blattodea > Kalotermitidae > Cryptotermes > Cryptotermes secundus. The sequence goes on along the minus strand of NW_019728501.1, from coordinate 1,433,515 downwards.
TAGATATATTAATTTTAACTTTTACACATATAAAATTGTACTCCTTAAACTGAATTAAATGAACTTTATCATCTGTTCAACATATGTACAGCTGTGCTGGCACATATGCTGATTCAGCAGACTTCAGTAGGCCTAAAATTGTCACAATGTTTACAGTATAAATCGCCTTACTGCCAAGTTTAAATCCACCCACCAGTGCCATAAAAGAAATAGAAATATAACATAAATTAGTTACATGTTGTCATGTGCACGCTTCTGACACCAGTTGTCACATGTTAGTGACTAGATGTGAGGTTTGGATTGGTAATTGAATTTATCGAACTCTTATAAATCGTAGATACCAGTAATTATAGCACTCTTGCCGATTCATGCCCTCAACTTCTCAATACAGAAATGCACTCAAATTCTCAGTACAGCCCACAGTAAGTCTTCTCAGTTTGTCTTCACTAGCTGTCACTCGATTATGGCTCCCAACTGTGTAGATCCCTCAGCTTCCATTTTCACTGTCACATGGCCAACTCATTACTCAGACTGTCGACTCTCAACTAATGAACTTGTCCCATTGGTTCATATTATATAGCCTGAGGTCACACCACACAGAAAACACTGTCTCCAACAATTCTTCTATTGTCGCATGTTCATTCATTGCCTACCAATATGTCACTTTTATAATGACATAGTAGCATGTTAACTGTGCCACTGTTTAGCAACAGATGATGTCTCTTGTTAAGCTGTTTGGTCATGTCAGTATAATAACTGAAAAATTAATTTTCAGTGCCAACTGATTCTATCCTTGCTAGTGTTATTAAGACTGAAGATAGCACATCTCGCAAAGCAGGGATCAAAGATTATTCTATATATAGGACACCTTCAGGTAAGCATAACATGTTTCTACTTATGACATGTGAACTCATTTTAACTGTAGTCCAGTTCAATGATAGAGATGAGAATTTGACAAGTTCTCCGGTCTTATTGAAACTGTTACAGTTATTTGGTCAAATGAGTGGTGTCCAAATGCCTCATTATTTTGTACTAATTTAGCAATTAAAGTGCATGACCTTATAATTCATTTACACCTGTGAATGAATATGATGTTCTTGTGATTATGGTATGTGTATTATGCCAGTTCGCATCCTTTCATGGTTTTAACTTTGTAATCTAAACTCTTTACTATGGGCAGCTCTCTGTTGGGCTCTCCGTGTTGTCTAAATAGGAAGCACCTTCAACAGTGTTTGCCTTAAAATTATTTTTGTTTATGAAGAAATTAACAGTTCCTCATAAGAGTTACATTCCTGATTAATTTAATGATTAATCAACCGATTAAAAGAAAAATATATTGCTATTTGACAGCCTTAATTTTGCCCATTTCTTTGCATGTGGCATTTAAGTATTTGCTGTTTGTGAATTTTTGCATCATTGCTTCTTTGAATTGAAGCATCCATCTTGCAGTGCTGACCTAGTAACGTTATTAGTATGTTATCCGAAAGTAAATCACCAGACCAGTATTCCTCCTTATTTTGGAAGTCCTGGGTTCAGTTTTTGACCTGAAGGGCAACTGTTCTGTCTGTGGTTTTCATCAGTCTCTCCATGTACTAGGGGCATTCAAAAATGATTGAAACTAAATGTTTTTTCTTCACAGTAACCATTTATTGAAACAAAATATAGATTATATTAGAGGTATTCTCTGCCAATGTCTTTTCACCTTTGTCATCATCCCGGCGCCACTGCTGGACAACTTCCTGAAGCTTGTCGTTGAAGGTGAATGTTTTACCCCACATAACTTGGTGCTGCTTCCCCACATATGGCTGCTAACCTCATGTGAATGTGTGAAGCAGCCACTCCTTCCTTCCGGAGAAACCACACAGTCCACCATTGCCCGTGATTGTTTACTTCCACATGGTCTGAGCGTTGTCCACGACTGCACCTGCACACCGCCACAAATGATGCAGCACTGTTCAACCTGTGTGCAGTAGCAACGTCATCTCATGGTCATACGCGGCACTATAGGATGTCTTCCCACATACACCGGCTCTCATTTGACACTGCTACTTTTCCGGAGTTATGGAAGAAGTGTCAATCATTCTTGAACGACTTAAATAAGTTCTGGGGTTGCTTCATTCCATGTTTTCCTAATTCATCACTGGTTATGTAACAAATGGTATAGGCAATGCAGATTCAAATAAAAAAGAGGCAAAATATCAGTATACTAAATGCACTGCTGCGGTGATTAGCACTCTGTCTTCATATTTAAGAAGCATTAAGCTTCTTAATGCTTGTCCTGACAGTGTCTTTCTTCAATTGGGTTCTAGCGGTTTTCCCAAGTTCCTCCATGCAAATCCGGGGATGTACGTCAATATATATACAATCACTTGCTTACTAGTAGTTCATAGATGGTGGTAAGGTTGTCACAGCCTTACGCGCCGGCTGCCCTTTACCCCCAAGAATATTCCTGGTACTCATTTCTGTTAAGAGGCTGAGTCAACCCGTGGGCCATAGTGCAGCTGGAGGGATTATATAAATTGAAAAAATCCACATCGGGATTGATCCTGCGACCTTCTGGCTTTAGCATAGTGCCTCAACCAACTACGCTACCACGTACCCCATTATAAATTGCAGTATTAACAAAAATTTAAATTTAAATAATAGATTATAAAGGGTTCTGATGATGGTATCACTTAGTATTAATGAACTTTGGGACTTAGTCTATTATCCAGTATTCTTAAGAACACAGCATTTTGGAAACTGTATCTGTTTCAGTCTTCAGGTGAGGGGGTGAGAGATGCCTCAATCACTGGACAATCTATGTCAGTAGAATTCAGGGCAGAAATAGATCCAGTTTCTGAAACACAGTGTTCCTTAGGACACTGGATAATGGACAAAGTCCAAAAAGCACTGTAATGTGGAGTGTTAAGTAATAGCATTTCTATACCTTTGATGCATATTTGTGAGACAGAATGTTTACACATCAGATTTTTTAACATCACTCATTCATCACACTCTATTTCTACATCATGATCCTAGCAGTTAATAAAAAGCATTCCAATTGCTGCTGTCATGCCATAGCATAAGTAAGCAAGAGAAGTGATTTCATGAAGTAATGTGAACGAACATGAGAAGTTGTACTTGAGTGAAGTGCAGACAGTTTGCAGTTGAAAGTAAAAGCTGTAGATCTAAGAGAAGTGTTATTGATATTATGCATTTTTTTTATATGAGCTTTTTGAGGAAACTGATAAAAGTTTCATTGGAGCCTCAGATGAAGAAAGAATATATGACAACCAATACAGACCAACATTAAGTCACTCAAAAGTTTTTAGTGTAGATTCCCAATATTAGATTTCAACATAATCTGTTTTTCAGCTTCAGAAGTTAAACATGTGAGCAAATGGATGGACAGATGTGCCTGTCCATTAGGCATTAAGTTTATGTATTTGCAAAGAATGCATCAGAACAGTTTTCAACAAAAAATAATATAAAACTTGCAGCATCATGTTTAGATAAACTTCACACTGATGTAACCAATGTAAACACCTTGCCAAAGGTTTAAAATTTAAGTTGATCTTTTATTTTCAAAGACAAAAGAAATGTTTCTTAATTGTGAGTAAAATGAAAACATGATATCAGCACGTGACAATGCATTCTATGCAATGGTACAGTGTGTTCACTGTTACATTAATTAATTAACTTTAACACTTGATGCGAGTCTATTGTACAGGCATTTCACTGTATAAAATTTTACATAAATCTCTTAGCATATTGTAATTCTGTTGTTTGCAGGTCAGTTCTACTGCCAACCCTGTAATCTTACATTAAATTCTGAAGCACAGTTTGCACAACATTGTGAAAGCAAGAAACACAAGTTTAAATTGGCAACTGTGAAGAAACCATATCTAAACAAGTCACTAGGGAGAATTGGTACCTAAATTCAACATGCTAGCATGAAGTAGATGATGAAAAATAAGAAATAAGTTAGTCACATGTGTAAATTGTCAGCTACTTTATTAGAAAATTTGTTTTAATTGTCTGAAGTTATAATTTTAATATGTTAAGCAGTTAATTTATATGTGCATTATTTTAGAAAGTAAATTGTATATCACATTTGAATTTGTCAGGAGTGAGCATTTACAGTGTTTTAGTTTAATGATCGTTGCTGTGTGAAATATCACTCTTGCACGAATAGTATTATTTTACTGTAGCAAAATTGTGATTGTGATTTTAAAGTGTCATTTTTATGTTTAGGAACATATCACAAGATAATGTTCCTTCCACTTCCAGCTGTCTTTAATATACAGTAAACATTCAAAGTGCTGTCCATATAAATGATAGTGTTTTGATCTCATGTATTATTAAAGTTAAAAAAATCTTAAGGCTGTTTTCAGCGTATGTTGACCTTAAAGACATGTCTATTGAATTGATTTACTCATTGTAAAGATGTGTATGCATGTATGTTGTTTTAGATAATAATTAAAAAATGCATTTTGCGCAGTGATATTAGTATATGTTTTTTATTTGCAAATAAAAAGATTGGCATTTAAAGTTCAAACCTCAGTCAATGTAAAGTGTGTGTGAATGCATCCAATAGAAGCAGTATTTCCATCAAAACTGTTCTTTGCATATTTATTTTTTAAATTGCAATTCATCAGAGAAAAACTGTTGGAGAAATTTATATATGTGGCTCTTATAAATACCACCAAATAATCACCAACTAGGACACATGTTCATGTTCATACTATGTGGAAAGCATCTTGCCAAGTAGGTTTATATTAATTTTATATTGCCATTGCATTTCCTATGAAATATCTTGGCTGTTAATTTTAGATTCATTACATTAAACATGCATGTAATTTTACTGTTCATTTCAACTGTCATATACAACTGTATTTTGATGAAATACAATATTTTGAAACATAATCAGTCCTTGTAGTTAGAAGTAGTAGTTAAAGTCTTGTTCAACCCGTACAGTTTTTTAAGTTTTAATTTTTAATTTTAATCACTGGTGTTTGTACAGAAGGTGATATTAGTGGTATAGAAATGGGGAAGTAGTCTTGGTATCTCATTTTTGGGACAACCATTTTGTATACAGGGTGTCCCAGGAGGAATGGACCAAACTTCGGGAGGGTGTTCCTTATGTTAAAGTATGCCGATATAACCCAAAACACCTATGTCCAAAGTTGAGCAGGTACGGAGATAATGGCCAGAGAAGTGTCAAACTTTGACCGGTGTTACACACTTGTTGATTACAAAATACATATTAAAACTGGCAGGAATATGTGGATTCTGTAATGTTAATAATATACATAACATCAAACTAACTTGTGAGTGACGGAAAGCCATA
>NW_019728501.1:1426517-1427890 GCF_002891405.2 Cryptotermes secundus | reverse complement strand
TTAATTTCTTAGGTGTGATAATGGTAGTTCTGAATATTTGTGTTCTTCTGCTGGTAAATTTTGTAGTCACTCGACTGAATTCCTTGTCCCCCCCCCCATTGCATTGCATTCCATGGATCCAGAGTTAGTCAAAATGAGTGTAGGATGTGGAAAATGTCATAAAAATACCAAACATATGTACAGTCCCAATGGAGTTCTCACGCAAGAGAAACCAAGAATACACAAGGCTATTTAAAGATACATAAGTTATCTTCTAGACAATAGGTATTCCTCAACAGAGTAGAATGAATGTGCATTTAAGTATCATTTAAGTGATATTTTAAATCGTGCCTTTTCATTCATAAGACCTTTGAGATCAGATGGCACGTTATTAAAAGTTTTGATCCCAACATTATATGCGCTTTTCTGAAAGCATGAGAGGTTAGCAATTGGTTTATGAAGACAATGTTTGTGTCTTGTGTTAACACTGTGTACATCCGCATTCGTCTGAAAATGTTCGTTATTTGTAATGAAGTTTATTAATGAATACACTCAACACTCGATTATCCGGGATAATGGTGGGGATGGAAATCACGATTAATCGAAAACCCGGCTAAGACAAATTTTATTAAAAGTAGTACTGTAATACTGTACCTTCATAATACTATAGGCCTACCTGTATTTAAATTTATTCAACCTCATTTTTATGTCATCTCATGGCCTATTTAATACCTTTTTTTGCATTACACTGGAGTATGAATTAGTTACTTCAGTCATAGTGTTCAACAACATCCAACACTTTTTACGAATATTCACACTTAACACTTAAAAAAATTTAATATTGTCATTTGCTTTTTCGCGGCATTTTCCTTTTTACGGATATCCGAATGAAGCCTACATAATATTAGCTTGTCACTTAATAAACTGTTCTCTTCACTCTCAAGATAGTCTAGTAAGGATTCCAAATGATTAAGAGCAGCACCATGTGATATTTTCTTACTAGCAGCACTGTCCACCTCTTCCTCATTCTCACTTTCTTCCCGCTCTTCTGGCTGCACCCCCACTGAACTTACGGTTTCACCACTGCTTAACATTTCGAAGCCCAGCTCATATGAGTTTCTGTTGAATACTTAACAGAACACGCTTCCTTTCACACCCTGACGTTTTGCTAACGCACTTGAAGATCAATACAAAGAGACTAACTGGGGCGATGTATCTGTCCTTGAAACTTTCCACAAATCCTTGCATTCTTTCACCCCTACCATAGAACATTGTGTTAGCATAACAGGACAAAAAAATGCAGAGCTGGTTCACACTAGTGCGAAAACAGTGTTACAACTCACAATGTGAAACAAAAGTGAATTAATATTAAACAACCAATAAGCCTCAAAAAA
>NW_019728501.1:1417787-1426365 GCF_002891405.2 Cryptotermes secundus | reverse complement strand
ACACCCATCATGATTCTAACAATTTTCTTATGCAATGTAAATACCTTTTTACTGTCAGATGAATTACCCCAGAAAATTATTCCATACTTCATTAAAAAGTGAAAGTATGCAAAATAGATTGATTTGAGAGTGTCAATGTTACTAATATGTAACATGAATCTAACTGCATTACATGCTCTTCTTAGATTTGGAATCAACTGATCGATACGGTTTTTCCAGTTCAAATGATTATCAATTTGCAAGCCGAGGAATTTTGTGTTTACTCCCTCTTCTATATAGTTATCACTATATCCTATGTTTAATGGATTGTGGTGCGTTTTTTGTTATAAATTTTATTACATTTGTCTTCTCTAGGTTGAGGGACAGCTTGTTTGCAGAAAACCATTTACTCATTTGCGAAAGAACCTTGCTTGATAACATGCAGAAATCATCTAAATTTTTACCAGAAATTAATTATAACACTAGTGTCATCTGCAAATATTATAGGTATTGATGAGGTCATTAGTGTAGGAGGGAAGTCGTTTATATTAATTATGAAAAGCAAAGGCCCCAAAATTTACCCCTGTGGAACTCCATGTTTTATTATTCCCCAGTTTGAGTAGGTACTTTGGATTAAATTTTATGAATTTATTTCAATCTTTTGTTTTCTGTCAGGTAGGATCTGAACCAACTTAACGTTGTTCCTTGAATGCCAAAAATATGTAATTTAGTTAATAAAATTTCATGATTTACACAGTCAAAAGCCTTTGCCAAGTCACAGAATATTCCACCAACATGCATTTTTTATTAATATACAGGGTGTTTCACGACTTTAGGGCATAACTGCAGGAGGTGATTTCCTGTGTCTTTGTGATCAAAAAAGTTCATATAAACATGTGTCCGATTTTGGACGGTTACAGAGTTATGACCATTTTAAACTCAGAATAGGTGACGATTACTGATAATAAACGGAACAAAATAATAAACCATCATAATACATGATACATTTAAAGTATGAATGTAAAGTTAACTTCGTGAAATTATCTTTAATTTGAATTTATTGGTGCTTAAAGTTGATTTTCGAAAATGCCACTGCCGGCCGCAACACACGCTGCTGCTCAGTTGTGAACTTTGCCGGACATACCAACCCACCCCGCCTTAGGTAGCTCTCAAGTGTCGAGATAACGAGAACGCTCTGTCTGTAGCTGGCTAAAAATAGCGACCAGCCAGCTGACAGACGCGATTCACATGAGGGCATGTACAGGAATGAAAAAACGGTCTAACTCCATAACCGTCCAAAATCGGACTCATGTTTATATAAACTTTTTCCATCAGAAAGACCTAGGAAATCACCTCCTACAGTTATGCCCTAAAGTCGTGAAACACACTGTCTGTTAACTTAAAGGCTGCATTTTCAATAGAAATTCCTTTCCTAAAGCCAAAATGTTCTGGGACTAGTATATTGTTACTCTGAAAATAATGGCTTAACGTGTTGTGCATAACTTTTTCAAGTACTTTAGAGAAAGTAGTTAGTAAAATTGGCCTGTAGTTTGACATACTAGTCTTGTCCCCTTTTCTATATAGTGGTCTTACTACTGAAATCTTACTGACGATCAGGAAAGATTCCTGTGGATAGTGAGTGTTTACAGATGTGAGTTAATGGGCTACTGATTAGAGATGCAGAAGCTTTTAAACTTCTGCTTGTTATTCGATCATAACCTGAAGAGTTTTTTGTTTTGAGGGAATGTATTATACTTTTTATTTCAGTTTCAGTGGTTGGAATGGTTTTAATACCAGAGAATTTTCTAGGAAATACCTCTCTTAAAAATGAAATGACATTATCTTCCACTTCCTGATGCAAGTTTAGATTTTCTGTAATTGTTAGAAAAAAAGTATTGAAGGCATTTGCAATTTCTCCTGGGTCCTCAACTCTCTCATCATTTATAAGGAGAGATGATATCTGTTCAGTCAGATGTGATTTTCTTGTTTCATGTTTTATTATATACCAGGTTGTTTTTATCTGATTATTCGATTTTGCTATAAGCCTACAGTAATGCTGCCTTTTAGCCTCTTTTATAACTCTACTCAGGATTTTGCAATACCTTATGTAGTATGCTCTCATGTAGGGATTATTACTGTTCCTGCTGTCTACATACAGACACCTTTTATGTTTAAAAGATATTTTTGTTCCTTGTGTAATCCAGTGGTTTTTTATTCTACTTACACTTTTATTGTGCATAGGAAAACTGGCTTCAAAGATATTTAGAAAAATATATAAAAAAGAATTAAACTTATTGTATCCTTATTTTTGAAAACAGATTCTGACGTTACATTTTCTAATAGATGTTGAAATTGAGCAATCGTTTCACTATTTATTTTTCTGGTTCTCTGTTTCAAGGATGTTGAATTTGCTTCTGCAATAATATTATTTACTGTAAGAAATTGATCATCATGGTCAGAGAGGCCATTGACTGTATGAGATGTACAAGAAGAGCTTAATCTTGCATTATCTATAAAGATATTAATGGCTGGGCTTGAGGAATTTTGAACTCTTGTTGCAAAATTCACTGTGTGTGACAGATTGTATGTCCTTATTAAATAGTTTACTTGTTCTTTCTGGCTGCTTTCATTTAAATATTTTATGTTTATGTCTCCACAGATTATAAACTCAGTCTTTGGATTGCAAAGATATTTTAAAGTTGCATATAGTCTCCTTAGAAATTCATTAACCTCTCCTGAAGGGGCTCTGTACAGGCTTAATATAATTAGGTGAGATGTTTTAGTTACTAGCTGTATTGCACAGATTTCAAAGTCTTGCTCCTTACAGTGATGAGAAATATCAATTTTACTGAAATGTAAATCTGTCTTAACAAAAGTACACACTCCTCCCCTCTGTAGGCTCTTTCAGCAAAAACTTTAGCCTAACAGGTAACCATTCATTGAGAGTAGCAGCAATTCCTGTTCAACCATGTGATGTTCACTTAATCATAATATGCGAGGATTTATGTTGTCTGTTTCAAAAAGTGTAGTAAGTTATCACTTTTGCTTCTGAAGCCTCTGATATTTTGGTGAAAGATATTTATTGAATATAATGTTTCTGCATTTTGTCTGTGAATTTCCAAGACTGCTGGACTGCAATTAATATGTTAGGCATCTTGGTGCTTTTGAACTTAATCTAAAAAAGGAGACGTCCTAGCATTTTTCATAACAGGAATATCGCTTATACCTGACACATGACCACCAACAAACCTCTCAGCAATAAGCTGCGTGAGCCTCTTCTTGCCTCGAGAGCTCAGGTGCAGGCCATGCGTTGTGTAGTCTTCCCTCGCAATTGATGATGTGTCAGTGACACCAATGTGAGACATGTCATGACCCATTAGGGCCTGATCAAGCCTTAGATTCATGCTCCTAACCCTCCCATTCATCCATGGCTTGTCATGCCTCNCGCGTATTCTCGTAACCGTGGAGATTCGATGTTCTCGGTACAACGGCTCACTGTTGGGGTTACAGTGCCGCTATTGTTACTTCCTATGTAACGGTCCATTCTAGCGTTTCCCTAGAAGTTACTCCTCTGGTTTGCCGACACGTTACACTATGATCTTGCTTGGTAAGGCCTTTACCAAGCTTCTTTATATCCCCAACAACCTTTGCAAGAGAGCATTTGGTTTTGGGATGGGAATAGGGTTTGACAGTTTGGTCTCATTCTTTCTCAGATGAGCAAGATAAATATTTGTGCTCTTACAAATGAGATTGATGATACAATGTTTCATGTGGTGTGCATGTCTGGATAGTCCAAGTATCGCCATGGTATTCCAGCTAGTCCCAAGAAGTATTGTGGGAAGAATTTCATGTTTACTCCTACAAACATTACTGTGAATTGTGCCTTTAGTTATTTAGGGTTTAAGATTAGCCCTATGAATAGTAGTATCATTGGATGAATCCGGCTATGATTGTGAATATGGCTCCCATGGATAGGACGTAATGGAAGTGTGCTATTAGATAGTGTTTTGTAAGATGATACTGATTGATGAGTTTGCTAGGACTACCCTTAGTTAATCTTCCTATTGCGAATAGGAATACAAACCCTAGTGATCATAGACATGTTGCTCTGTATATTAGTTGTGATCCATGTGCTGTTGCTAGTCATCTGAAAATCTTAATAAGTTCAAATGACTTTTGCACTCTTGGCTAGAATGAAGGTGGATTATTGAAAGCTCAAGTTGCAGTGTGGCAGATGGAACCATGTTAGGGACCTGGTATTTACAAACGTCACACAATTTTGACTTTACCAGTCTGGATTCGATGATTGGATTTATTGGCACTTCTTTACAGTTACAATCAGTTATGACAGCTCACAATCAATGACCATCTACGACTCACTCCATTCCTTACTGGACCACGAGCGTCTTCTCTTCCACTGTAACGAATCACTGCTCACACATTGAACTCCTTCTGAATGAATTATGACTCCTGTCTGACGAATGCTCTTGATTTACAAATGAACTCCCTTTTACACCTCCAGGTGGCCGGAATATAAGTCAGCACCTCAAACAGTTAATTATCCTCCAGTCTGTTGCCACGAGAATCTGGTTTAGTGATTTGCTACATACCACAACTCATCCGTTGCTATTCGTTGCAGCAGGAACATGATTACTGAGTCACTGCTCAGCAATAGACGTCCGCTCGGGCTCCACTATTCAGGCTTTCAGGAGGTGTTTACCAAACAGTTGCCTAGCAATGAATTATTCCGTCACAGTATCGTTGCTGATTTTCACAGTGTGTATTATTAATGTGTACAAATGCTTACCACAAACATGCCTTTTGAAATTATTCAAATATCCACATCCTTTAGGGCTTCAGTTTCACAGGGGCATGGTGCATGTCATATACAGACCCGATTTTTTCTGCAGTTTATGTTAGTCCATTTTGCAAATTTTTATATTTTCTTTTGTGTGATTATTCTGTAACTCACCTCCTGGTTGTTGAGTCGGTGTGTAAATTCTGAAGAGTTAATGATTGTTTTCATCATTAATTAAAAAAATACCACAAACTCTCTTGGTCGCCTCAACAAGACACTTCAGTACAATCTATTGTTCTTGACACAAAACAAGCGCTGGTCTAGACATTTAATATGAAATAAACTGTACCACTACATTCCCATAAATCCCTGCACACGCCGGCGCCTTTATTCAGCTCATTCTGACCGGATCCGATTTCAGCAGGATAACATTATCATATAAATGAACACGTTTCAATCATTTTCACCCAACATATCCTACTCCCTCACCAGAATCACCATTGTGACGTAAAGCGCCTCAAATAAAAAAAAAACTAAAAAGCGTTTCTGTTTTCACGAGGCTCAGTGAGGCACACCTAAAAACAAAGTAAAGTAAACAGACGTTAAAAAGCATTCGCAGTTTACATGTTGAATTCAGGTCCCGAAGGATAAGACCTTACTGATTTTGGAATTGTCACAGTCGCTCTGCGAACTGAGACAGCTCATTAAATGAAGATGATGGCTTGATTCGTGGCAGAGGCGAGATTTGTTTCTTCGTCATTGCTTCTGGGATCTGCCCATCCTCCTACAGAGTGGGCACCTGGAACTATTTTTCTCAGGATTGAATAGTTCGGAACTTGAGCCAGTCACTCACCTCTATCTAGAGCGGAGGAGTTTTACCTACATTTCTCCTAAATATGTTTGAAGACCACGCGCTTAAGCATACGAAAGCAATACCTCATATAAATTACACACAATTTATTTGCTAAAAATAATACAGTAGAACTTGGTTATAACGTCATCAAAGGGACCTAAAAATAGTGTCGTTATAAACGAATGTCGTTGTAACCGAAATGGGCACTTCCACAGTAGCCTTATGTTAGTCACGTAAAAATCTACCAAAAACCGAGTTAAAATGTTGCATTTTTTAGTGAAATACGTAGTTAAGTACAGACTAACGTAACATTAACGTGGAATTGACCAAATGTGTAATATCAAAGACATATTACAGCGCTTTTCACTGACAATACACACAATATTTCACGAATCACTTTAACTTTCTCTTCAATGCTTAAAACTTTCCTTTTCATTGCCATGTTTTCGCTACTGCACTTCTCTGGGTTTAGGCAGGAACACTATAGGGTAAGTAGACAATGTGAGGTCCTGTTAGACGAGATTCTAGGAAAGGAATGCAGTTAACAACCTGCCGCGTCCTCTTGCACTATTCACGCAGTCCCACCCCACACCCTTGTTTTCGCATAAAACCCACGCTCCTCTTGCAGCCCGCGGTCGTATTCTTCCAGGACAGTCACATCAGCAAGTAGAGAAAGTGAGGGTGGGCAGACACATCGAACTTTCCCACGATATCAGAGAAATTCAGGAATGAAAATGACGTTACATACGAGGTTGATGCATTTGTGCATGTCGTACTAAGCAAGGTATAAAAACAGTTGCTTTATGAGGAATTAGTTCGTACCATTGAATATTTGACGCAATAGACAAGGTGTCGCAGAAACCGATGTTGCTATAACCAAGTTTTACTGTAATTGTGATCCGGAAACTTATTTGCTTCAGCACACAGGCTAGGATACAAAGCGTGACTTCATAGTCGAAGTCGAACGTCTACTACTTTTTGAAATGTTAAAATACACTTACCGCTGTGTAGACACAATGTTTCATACGAGACTAATAGGCGCCATTATAACATGACATGGTTGAAACCATGCGCTTACAATCTTGTTTTAGTATTGGTAAGGAGAATAAAGGAGATCACGAGAGTTTGAACACGTAACTTTAGAGGGGAAGCAAGAAATATACCCAGAATTTTTGTTGGAAAACCTGTTGGAAGGAATTGATTGGAAAACCGAAGAGGAGACTGTACAACGACTGGATCTTAATGTAATAGGTTGAGGTAATATGAATTGGATAGAAGTGGCCCAGAATCAGACAGAGGGGCAAAATTTTATTTTGGCGCTGTTTGGTTATAATAGAAGAGTGTTAGTTGAATGCGAACCTGTCATTCTAAACTTTAGTGTGAGATACAATTTCTAATGATTTGATCAGAACACAAATGAAATTCTACGAATTTCAGTGTAGATATCTATTAATAAATTTAATCCAGATTAGTAAATTGTAGCAAACTTTGAGGCCTGCTTAGTAATCGAGAGGTCCCACTTTCGAATCGGAGTTGACTAAGGCTTCTCACGGTTTTCATTAGGCCATTCAGGCAAATTTTTGGGCAGCATCTCAAATTAGGACCCGGCCGTTATCTTCCATGTCCTTTCCAATTCATCATTCGCGGCAAATTCTACTGCTCGACTTTGCGTAACATAAGCAACTAAGAAGGTGTCTTAAACGTAAGACTTTATCAATTCTCTAAGTTATTGTGGAGAAGAAATACGTGGACGAACGGACAGCACCACAGGCTTTTGTGCTGAGTCCTTAAGTGCTGACTCATAGGAAGGAGATGCACGAACTGGAGCAATGATTTCCGATGGCACAGCGAGGGGTTAATTTAATCGAAACGAAATTTGTCGAACTACAAAGGCTCTGATCAGCGTGACTAATATTTATCACTGCCTTCTAAATCAGTCTCTGTCCCATAGTTTAGGTTGTTCCACAAATGCAAGGCGCAGGTCCTTTGTGAAGCTTATACGTAATATGCTGCTGATGACATTATTCGGATCTCAGGAGACGGAGGAAACTGCAAAACGAGAAGGCTCATTTCTTGAAGTCTTCACCTAATATTCCTGGGGGGACCAAATCAAGAAGGATTATGGAGTTGAAAATGTGTCATGGAAGGTGGAAATAAGAAATGCATACAAAATTCTGGTGAGAACGCAAGAGACAAGTTGGAAGATAAAGATGTAAGGTGTCCCTGTGCTTAACTAACTAAGAACTACGCCATAAAAGCGTATAGGAGAGTGGATGTATAGATCCACATTTTCTTGATATCGGCACTAGCTGGAGTTGTCAGCTTCACGCCCCCGCTACTTTACCCCCGGGGAAAGAGCCCTCGGTACCCATTTGATAGGTGGTTGGGTGAACCCCAGAGGCGGTCTGGACGACGTGGAGAAGAGGAAATTCTTGACCCTACCGTGGTGACTCGAGCTCCGACCCCCCGGTCATCCAGCCCGTAATCAGTCGCTATACCGACTGCGCTATCCCTGCTCCGATAACGGTGTAGCTATAAGAATATTATTAAAATGATTCTAAGAGAAATATTATACGTTATTAAAGGAGTGGGGTAGAGCCAATTGTCTCAGAATAGACTTGCGCACAGGGTAATGGACTTTAACGTTCCGAAACAAATCCAATTTCTTGGCCAGCTACATGATTATCAACATATCATAGAAGGTCTTACACATTAGAATTGGTTTAAGGGTGCTGATTTTTTTATTGTACGGCGTATACTGAAACATGGACACTTAGGACAGTAGATCAGAAACATCTGCAAAGTTTTGAAATGTGGTGTTGGAGAAGGATGGAGAAGATCAGTTGGACCGATTATGTGAGAAATGAAGAAGTGTTAATTAGAGTCAGTGAGCAGAGGAATATCCTACACGAAATAAGAAAACGGAAGGCTAATTGGATTGGTCATGT
>NW_019728501.1:1398404-1417636 GCF_002891405.2 Cryptotermes secundus | reverse complement strand
TAGGAATAGTTTTGGAAGTGGCTGTGGACGTGTTGTCATGACAGATTACTGATGATGATGATGATGATGATGATGATGATGATGATGATGATGTATACTCATAAAGTTCGTCCATTTTTGCTCTTTCACCTTCTGATATATATTTCATACCTTTTTACCAGGCTACTCTTGCCCGTACGTTCAAACTAAGGGAATTTTCTTTTTCTCTACTCTGAGAATATACCTCGGCTGTTACCACATGATAATCCGTTGAGACATATATGACTAAAGTCGGATCAGGGAAAAAATTGACGGGAGTGGTGCTAGTTAAAATTTGCCGTTTGCTCGCCCTCCCCCACCTATGTCGCACACCGACCCTCAATCAATAGCTTAGGTTTACCATCCTACCTTAGAAGGGAACCGTTTATTTTATTATTATTTATTGTTATCACTACTAACTTCGACTTAAATATAATGTACTAAATGTTGAAGTATGCATCGAGGGACATTTCAATAAAATGAAATGACATAGTTTGTTAAAGGAGTTTCATAATACACGAAGTCAGAATACAAGTGGCAGTTGGTAGGAAAAGACACGCAGAAGGATTAAAACTGCTAGGCAAAAGGGGGGGGGGGATCGATGTTCATTCTATCCCTGATTCGACTTTAGTTTTAGTCCCGTCTGTTACTGGACCTTTTTTTTTATTTTAGAAATTCCATATAGGAAACATTTAAAGTAAGATTTCTGGTGATATAATACGGACAAATGAACTTAGCTCGGTAAATTTTATAAACGCCCCATATAAGGGGGGGGGGAAATATAAAAAGATAAAGTTATCCCTGTGACAGGCCATGGAGGCCCATAAGGTTTTGAAACGTTGAGTCTCCCACATTTTGTAGAAAATCGGCTCACAGATGGCGGTGGGGTTGCCAGCCTTACGCTCCGGCCGCTCTTTATCCCGCAGGAAGATTCCTGGTACTCATTTCTGTTAGATGCTGAGTCGACCCCAGGGCCACAGTGCGGCTGGAGGGGTTAGGTTAAACGCCTATGTATCTACAGTCAGTAATGCAACAATTGATTTTAATTATTTATTTGTGTTATTTTTAAGCGGAATGCAACGCGCGGTTTTAGCGCACATCAGAACAGTGTAACAGTTTGGATGCATTCAGACAACTGAAGATGGCCATCTATGGCCGAAACATGTGTTACGTGTTAAAAAGGTGAATAAACAATTGTTGCATTTATGATTGACTGTAGATACATAGACGTTTAATTTTAAGAAGGTATCTGTACCTTCCAACTACTGAGCCTGAGACTTCAGGTACCAGTACTTGTGTTTATTTAAATAACTAGTTAAGCAGACTGGGAGTTAGTAAGACAGTTACAGTTATAAATAAAGTCTATGTGCAGCAGAGGATGTACGTGTTAGGCTCCAACTTGGTATGGGACAAGCTTCGGAAATCCGTTTCTTCCTCTTTGCAGCACTAGTGGAGTTTACAAACTTTCCTAATTATTCCCTTTCGCCTGAGAAATATTCGGGGATTGAAACAGGCTGTTGCCTACACGAGGTGTAATGCCTGAAGCTTAAAGCTTGCGCACTTGTTTAGCTCCGGCAGCTTTAAGAGTACGCCACACCGGCCTAGGAACGTGGATGATATGAAACAAAAGGTCCTTCTCAGAGCCAGTAGCGTCGTCACATCATCACCGTCGTCACTCAAAATCCCGGCGCGACTCAATTTTCCGACTTGGTGAGCAGCGCCTCAACCCCTTCGTAACCAGCAACCCCTTTAACCTGGAGGGTGGGAGTCGCCTCCAACCGAATTACGGCAACGGGAGAGTGGCTGGCTTCATCAGAACCCTCTCCATCCACGTGGAACCCATGGGACATTCTGCATCAGTGAAGAGCGGTGGCGAGCTGGGGACCGCGACCCGCATGATCCATGCCCCGGTATATTTCATCCGGTATACGGGGGCAACAAGGAGATCAAGATCGAATGAACGAGGATGATATGAGAGGCAGAACCGTTTCCGCGCGAGGGCACGCGTATAGGCCTATGCATATTTTATATTTTCGCACCAATTTTCATAATTCTTATGATTTCCGTTCACATTATTTTTTGTACTACGCATTATAGTCCACGGAGCCGGGATAGCGACTGGCTACGGGCTGGACTACCGAGAGATCGGAGTTCGAGTCCCGGTAGGGTCAAGAATTTCCACTTCTCCACGTCGTACAAACCGATTCTGGGGTTCATCCAACCTCCTATACACTAGGTACCAGGTGCTCTTTCGTGGGGGTAAAGCAGCCGGGGTGTGAAGCTGACAGCTCACCTCCAACTAATGCCAAGGTCAAGAAAATGTGGATTTATTTGTTCCCTCCCCCATACGTCTTCAAGGCGTTGTGGTTAATTAGCTAAGCACAGGGACAACTTTACCTGATTATAGTCCACACAAAATGTCAGTAGTAGTTCAGTAACATTTTAGGAAGAGTAATGATCTTCTGAGACTGAAACGAAATACACGAAATAAACGTTAAAACAGTACTTTGGAAACACGTGGCATTGTAACAAATATAAAGAGGTACGCAAAGTAAAGAAGCAGCTATAACCCGAACTGAACAAGGTCTCACACAGCCATTGTGTGGAATCGCACTGGTTTTCTACATGTTGGAACATGCGCCCATGGTGAGGTACAGCAGGTGAGCAACCGCTGTTTACTCGTCGTTGCTAAGCAATGACGCTTGCGTTGTCACACTTGCTTGAATGTGGGCAGTTCTCACATTACGTTAAGGAACAAAAGACAAGAGGGAAATGAGAATTAAGAGCAACAGGAAGAAGACAGGACAAACTGATGCACTAGAATCTAAAATGTAGAAAGTTGGAAAATACAAAGCAAAGAATCAAGAACTTGGAGAATGAAATTAATAAATTAAAATGGGAAAGTAAAAATGAACAGCTGGGAAATTAATACGATAAACTGAAGTCAAATGAATTGGTGCAGATAATACAGACAAATATAGAGAAGGGAGGAAAATGTGGATCTAATGAAACATGCCTGGAATGAAGAAAAACAAGACAAAGGTAGATGGAAAATAATAAAAAGAAGAAACAGAATATATTATAAAATGTAGAAGATAGCAGGAGAAAACAGGACAAAAGTAACTTCTGTTCAGATAAGAGAATAAATAAATAAATTAACTAAAGAGGATATGGAGAATAAAAAAGCAAATTATAGAAGAAAGAAAATTCAGATAAGACAAATGAGATGACGAAAAGAAAAGGGATCTAGTAATAAAAAAACAGAATTTTATTTACTTCATCATACAAGTAGTGGTGAGAGAACCTGGCCTTCTAGTGCAGTGTGCAGGTTACAGAGATAAACATTAAACGCGCGGGTCATTGCGTAGCACTTATGCTTATTCACATACCTCGTGGAAGAAATTACTTTTAAAGTTTGGCTGACTTCCTTGATTATATGAAATAATTTCCTTGCGCTTGCAATACGAGTATGCGTCTACCTTCCAGGACATCTTCATGAGATGTGTCTGTACTAAGGACAACCCTGCCCTCTTTGTGATACTGAAGAATTAAAAGAGCTGTCACGCTCTGACTCATTTGGAGGCAATCAACAAGCGTCTCCTACCCAATCGCTGCCCTCATCTGAGGATATCCAACAACAACTATGACTGCAATTGTCCGGTTCGTAACAAAAAGTATGGCCACGAACCCAAAAGGGGCTCGATGCTAGGACGGTCTGCGCACTCTGAACCCAGCAGCCCTCAAACATATTTTCCCTTCGTCGTGTCACTCGTACACATTAGGAATAAGTAATGCTGTCCTCCAGTAATATTCTGCATAAGCACAGCTGTCCCTCCTTTTCTTGCAAATCTAAGGTAACCCTTAGAGCGACAATGCATTTACCTTCTCTCCAGAAGGATATGTTGCACCTACAAATGTTACAGGAGAAAAAATGTACACCAGTAGCGATACTTTCATCGAGAAAGAGCGCCATCGCGTCACCAAATTAGCGTGAGGGAGGCGGAATTGCTGGGTTTTTGGATTTTGTTCCTCGTCCGGTATTCTAAAAACTAGAGAGCACAACGCTTCGAGAACTGGACATGTTTCTGTCCTCAGGTAAGCGGGGAGAACCTATTCTATTGGGTTCCTTACAAAGAACTAACCTCAATCACTGGGCAAGTGATTGAGGTTAGCTCTTCGTAAGGAACCCAGCAGAGGTCTCTCCCTCACCTCTCACCTGAAGACGGAAACATATCCTGTTCTCGAAGCGTTGTGCTCTCTAGTTTTTAAAATACTGGACGATGGACAAAGTCCAAAAACCCAGCAATCCAAAATGTTATATACCATCGTCAGGACCCACTGGAAGCAGCGTGAGCAAGAGTCTATATGCTCAAGTAGCTGAGAGATGGAACAGAGGAAATGCAGAATAAGAATCCCTGACCCCTCAAACAATTTTCTCTCCTCTGCGTCTTCCAGACCGGCTCTGGGGTCCACACAACCTCATATCCAATGCGTACCGGGGGCTCTTTCCCATGAGTAAAGCGGCCGGGGCGTGAAACTGACCACTGACCTCCAGCTAGTGCCGAGGTCAAGGAAATGTGGATCTATACATCCACCCCCCACACGCCTTTGTGGCGTATGGCTTGATTAATTAAGCACAGGGCAATTTTACTCTTCTTTTACCTTTCATTCACTCACATGTCATTACTGATTATTATATGTAGCAGGAATCTTGAAGAACCGAAATGTGAGACTGAGTTTTCGTGCGTATGTGTTTCACCAGCAGCACGAGAAACTGTGTGAATCGGCTATGAATAGTTGACAACACGGCTAATGTTGGACATTCTAAACGTCTGCGACATTAAACACAATTTTACAACAGTGGACTGAAGCATGCATACTTCAACGTTCAATAAAGTGACACACGCACATATAGGGATAGTCTGTAGCTAAAAAAAACAGATGATATATACACACCCCGTGAGGACACTCGCTCGACTACAACTAAAGTAGATAATACGAGTATACTGATATGGAAGTCTTAGTGCGAAAATTCGGTCATGTCTTCTAACCCTGTTGCTACCCGACAGAGGAACAGAAGAGGACAGACCGCTGCACTGCAGAATCTCTATGTGAGATAACTCTGAGAGGTGGAAAAGAAGTGAGGAAAGAAGTCAAGAAACAGACAGAAGAACAGATGAAAGAAGCCCAAAATTAAAGTAAAGAAAATAAAAGAGAACAAGAAAGAAGAAATTGGAGAACAGAAGGAACATGAAGAAATAAATCTAAATAAAAGCAGTGAGAGATTATTTTTTAAAATTCGCTTAGTGGGGGGTGGAGTCCAACTGGGTCCACTCGGCACGGCGGCCACTGATTGCCCTATTGTGCATGCCCCGGGTGATTATGATGATGGAGAATTTGGCGGAATGAAGATTGGCAGGGGAAACCGAACTACTCGGTGAAAACTCGCCCCAGTGCCACTTTGTTCACCACAAATCCAACTTGACCAGACCCGGGATCGAACCCCGTTCGCCGTGGTGGGAAACCAGCGACTAACCGCGGCCCAGTGAGAGAGTATGTTATAGGGGAAGAGAGAGACAGAAAGGAAGAAAGACCCCCCATAAAGTAGAAAGGCCTTATTTAATTTAATTCCCCCTTTTTTAGTGACTTTCAGCGTTCAATTCCGGAATTTTATTCGACTTTTTTCTTTCTTTTTTTCAAATATTGCATACCATTGTGACCTGCAATTTCATTTCTTACGTTAAGAGAACTTCATTTATCCTTCATTAGCTTACATCGCAATGATTACCTGGGGCAACTTCGCAAACGGAAGTGCGGATTTCTGGTTTCGTCGCGCTATCAACAGGAGTGGCGCATTACTTCGACTTAATACACCATAGCCTCATAATAAAGTCACTTCACTCTTATTCTTTGAACATGTTTCATACAAATATTTTTCTGCTCCCTACTGGTCTTTATGAACTCTCCTGTGGTCTGTACATGAAATGTACTTCTGGAACTCTGCGCATATGTTCCAGTCATCTGATAACTTGTATATGGAAATAAAAATATGCAAAATTTCAAAACTGACAAATTAAATATGGCGTTACAGAAGTGACGATAAAATGCTTTAAGCTACAATATAATGTAATTATTACGCACAATAATTTTGTTAACCTCCTAATCCATTTACTAATTAAAAGCAACAACAGTTCAAATTAGATTTACAGTGGCAGCAATTTACTACTCTCCCGTCCTTCAGATCATTCGTTTCCTCACATACGTAATTTTATGTTAAAAACAAATAAAAATATTGCAATTAATTTTCTTTCCAAAGAGAATTGCATGCAAGAAGTTCAAATAGTGTTTTGTATGTTACATACAAAATCAGCCCTCATGTAAATCAAAGTGTCCATTCTTAGGAAACAATATGAAGCTGGAAGGGAGTAGAGACCAGCTTGTCCCTATTTTGTGGGGTGGTGGAGATTACGGGGGTGCGTCCAAAGGGTACTAGCCTTTGGAGAACTTAGGAGTAAACTGGCGGAGTTGGAGTTTTCAGAGAGGAGGGGTTGGTTTTGCTTTTGTTTTCCTGGAGAAAGGGCAAAGGAGCTTCTATGCAGAGTTCGGCTGAGCATCTGGCGGTAAAGGTAAATATTTAATGAAACAGAAAACAGGAAGTGTCCAATTCCCATACGAAATACTTGTACGCACATTAATCAATTTATCTTGAGATTATAGGCTACAGACCATGTAAGTTTAGTAGTAAGTGAGGACCTGAAAATGTGTATCAGATTTCCCCCATCCCGCATAACTTCTGCAATCACGATTATCAATTTGTTTTTTCAACTGAACTCTTGCGGTCATAGTCTTTATATTACATCCTCTCTGATGAGAAGACGGGTTTGTCTCTTATGAATGTGCTTGGTCTTCTGTCAAGTGTACGTATCGCACATATAGCATATTACTGAAAATTCTTTCTTCTGCTCTAGATACAAGTCCTCTGTCAGTCCAGGCTTTGGAAAGCAGATCATGTCTATCTTACCTATCTTATACCACAACGGTATCTTAGTCACTTGAACGGTCGTAAATATGACCGTCGTCAAGTTCAAGCCTCTTATGTTTTCTACGTTTCCCTTTTCATAAGCGATTTCGCAACACGCCACAAACCTTGAAATGAGACTTCTCACTTCTATACTTTTATTTCCCACCGTTTGAGTGCCTTTCTACTCGCCATTCGTCACGTTCTTCTAAATAATATATAAAAATTCAGTTCGTACCTCACAGGAAACACACTACATCATCATCTATAAAAATCAACCGGATATGCTGTCGGTGAAACAATCGCTGTTCATTGTGAGAACCGCACGAAACAAATACATTCTGTGGGCAGGTTGGAGAGTTTTGGTGTGTTTAAAACATGTGGTACATATGGTAACCATAGGCTATAAATAGTTAAACTGTTTTTAATACTGTAGTTGGCGTTCACATTACAATTTTCTATTTCTGTGGTCCGAGCAACATAACTGTTCGCCCTGTCTTAGATTGGTCTGCATGTGGTTTGTCCTGTATTAGGAACCCCATTATGGAAGTCTACAGCAGTTGTGGAACAATGTAGTTACGTGCATAACTCCACACTACTTGTAATACAAACGAACTACAGGAGTGCTCCTGTACCTCTTGCCAAGAGTCTGAAATTTACCTTCACATGTCTTGAATTCGATAGAGTGCAGTTGGAACATTCAAACTTGCCAACACTGCACCTCAATTCACTCACCCCTCGCCACGGAGCACAATAACTCAACTTACTAGCCATTTCGGTCACGTCCGTACTTTGGGATGAGGAAGGCATTTCATCCCAGTTTCACATCCCACTGTTCCTTCCTTCCTTACCTACCCTACTGTCCCTTACTTCTCCAATATTTCTCTCATGTAACCCCCTAACCACCCCCAACGAAACACCGCCCTTCTTACTTCATTCCTAATTCGTTTCCCTTCACTCTGTACTACTGTATTTATTAACTTTCCTCACTCCCACTTCCGTCTACATCACGATTTCCCTCTTTCATCCCTCGTCTTGTCATTGTCCCAAGTCAACCCTCCTATTATTATACAACACCATTCCCTTTTCTATTCTGTACATCTTCCACGACTCGCGTATTTATTAAGTTTATTCTTAATTCTACGTCCTCAAACCTCCAAGGGATTTGAGTGCTTCTTGCCAAGTAAGTTTAAATGCAAATCCGAGCGACTCGCTTGAGAAAAAGAGATATCGGCTTCACTAGTTTCACTTGGGTTTCTGCCAACATCTGTTGAATAAACAGGTTCGCCACGAGTGTTAGGGAATATAAGTGTCGGCACTATACAAACTGGACGAAAAGCACTGTCCTTCTGGACATGGGCAAAGGAATTTTGGAATTATTACCAATTTGCAATCTGCTCTCCATGTTGCAGTTGGCATGTCCAGAAAAGTGTCATATTTTGTCTGTTGTTAAGTAATCTGTATGGATGTGAAACTTGATCTCTGACATTAAAGGAGAAACACAGACTGAGGGTGTTTGAGAACAGGGTGCTGAGGAGAATATTGGGACCGAAGAGAGATGAAGTGACAAGAGGTTGGAGAAAACTGCATAATGAGAAGCTTCATAACTTGTACTCTTCTCCAAGTGTAATTAGAATGATGAAGTTAAGGAGGGTGAGGTGGGCAGGTCATGTAGCACGAATGGGGGAGAAGAGGAATGCATATAGGACATTGGTGGTAAAACCAGAAGAAAAGAGACCACTGGGAAGACCACGGCGTAGGTGGGTGGACAATATTAAAATTGATCTTAGAGAGACAGGATGGGATGGTATGGATTGGATTGATCTTGCTTAGGATATGGACCAGTGGAGGGCTCATGTGAACATGATAATGAACCTTCGGGTTCCATAAAATTCTGGGAAATTCTTGAGTAGCTGCAGAATTGACGGCACTGAAGTAATCTGCTCCCAATACAGGAAAATGGTAAACTCCACTCCAGTTTTATATATATATTATTACTGTGTACACATTCAAGTGCCTAGTCAGAGATGAAGCCCCAAACTGAAAGACCGAGAGTGTAAAGAAGTGGGCATTACACACACACACACACACACACACACACAGAGAGGCCACCGTAACAAACACAACCAAGATACCACCCACGAAATCCTAATCACTGCAAAAAACGTAACATAAACGAACCCCACGATACAGAGTACGTCAGTTTACATGACTTTAAATTATTTTATATATGAAATCACTTTAACAGAAACGAATTTTGTTTAAATAATAAACAGAACATAAAGATCTCAAGGGCTACACAACAGTACAGTGCAGTAAAACAGTTTACTCAAATCATCGCAAACGTGTTTAGGTACAGATGGCCCTGCGTGGCAGAAATATCGATTTACATGAAAGAATAGACTAAGTGGTGATTAAACCAGCAACCATTGAAGCTACGCTGAAGACTTTATTGTGTTTGAGTGTATATAGTGCCTGATCAGGCATCGCCCACTCCGTGGGGGATGATATTAATAGATATGTAGGTAGCAATGTTGAAATGATAATCAGGGTAAAACTTAGTAAAATCGGAGAAAAGCCTACCCCAGCGCCACTTCATTCATCATGAATCTACATAAAATCATCCAGAATTAAACCTGGGCCCTTGCGGTTAAAAGCCATGCCCAACAGCTTGAATTATGGTGCGTTACATCATACATGTATTTTCGAAAGCATGTTCCTTGCGATTTGCCTTCTTCGCTGTCCCCTAGATATTATGGTCTAGAAAATCCGTGTTTCTGATGTCGAAGTTTCTTTACCGTTACCACAGAAACCTACTATTTGAAGCTTCTAAACGAGTTGTCACGACAGCAGTCCGCTTCACTTCTGTTCGGAAGGCATCCTTGCCTACACTTTGTTGTTCCGACAGAGATCTGTCTGCTTCCTCTGTTCGTCCACACATACACCAACGTAGACCCAATAAGAAATGTCTGTTTCTACCCACATCATCCTCAATTCATCATTCAAAATCACTGTTTGACGCTGCATAACGTCGACAGTTGATACAAAGAAGTAAAATAATTGAATTCGCTACATAGCCCCTGGTCCCTATCCTGAGTCTGTGAAGTCAAATCCTCGTCTTCAAATTTGATTTCTTTAAGACTTACTTTGCTATAATAGTCCTACTTCCGCAAATCTCCAAAGTGCCCGGGATTAAACCTGCCGTGGCGCGAAGCTGACCACTCACCCCCCATTTAGTGCCGAGGTCAAGAATGATGGAGCTTTACTTCTGTTCCCTGTATATCCTCATGGCGTAGTGCTTAACTAATGACCCCAGATTCGAGTGGGGCACTTCCTACTTCACGCTCATTGATTTGACGAGGTGTTACAAATTCTCATTTTTACGGTGCCACGACTGTCCGCGCACACATAAACATTAGAAGTTACCCCCAAGTTACGAAGAGCAGCAACATCCCTCCGCGAATCTCAGCCCATCGTCACACACCACCACAATTTCTGATTGGCTATTGGAAGGATGATGGTGCTGGTAATGGTGGTGGTGGAGAAGGGCATCAGGAAACAGGAAGTGAGGTCACGTCTAGAGCAATGCTCAAAGTCGACGTTACTTCCTTCCCCCTGTACCACAACTACTAGCAGAAGAAACCTCCTCATCTCTTGAGAATTCCAGCCTTTCTGAGTTCGTCTGTGCACACTTCGTGATCCATCAGCTGGGATTATGAGACGAAGCTGGGGAACTTATGAAGAGAGGAAGTGGAAATGATTTTTTTCCACGCCAATAAGGAAATATGAAGAAAGAAAGAAAGAAGAAAAAGTTGGACCATTAAAGGGGCGGTTATCCCTTCTAAGAAACAGCAGTCCTTTATCGACACGTCTGGCATTGACTTATGCGTTCTTCGATCCCAATGGAACCCCTGTTGAATCTAAACCGTGCAGATAGACAGAAGGAATAATTGGTATTACTGCTTTGAATGCCCCATTAAACAGATATGCCTATTTGCAGCTAAAGATAACCGCCGTTGTAGTGCTTGTCTTGTAACTTATACTCTGTACTGTAAGTGCGAGAATTTCAAAATTTCAGTATCTTCATTTCTGAAAATGGAGGCAGAAGGCTCATTCGAAATGTGGTGGAAACTTCAGGTACAACAGAGTCTAATGAAATATATTCATGAATGACTAGGTAGGTATTTGGAAGGAGAAATTCATAACTGACTTAAAAATGAATTAGCATGAAGTGATTTTCCGGGCAGGATGATAGTTATGATAATAGGTAGCCCAGGGGAAATTCGAACCAGCTATTTCGTGAATATAGTCTTAGAGCGTTGCAACTATACTATATTTCAATTAAATTTAACATATAAAATATAAAGCTTTAATAAGGCAATCTCCTCACGCTGCTTCCTTGCTCGCGGATTGTTATACCCTGAAGATGGAGGCGTTACGTTCTTCCAAAACGTCAGTTTACACAATATCTACATGGCGCCACGTTCCAGAAGACGGCATTCTTCATAGTCACCGCCGTGAAAGCCTCAAGTCTTAATAGAATATCGTTAAAAATCGTTTATGCTGCATCAAGTCACCACAGCCGGAGTCTTCCGCGCTCCTGTGCCACCTCCCGCAACTCTTCCTTCACTGCAGCCCAATATTTACGTCTGTCTGTGTGGTTTGGATGGGGGAAGAGGGTAGAAATCTTTAAAGCCGCTGTAGGCTGTGATCACAGCTGCGTGGATCCGGAAATCACATTTCAGTAAAGAGCCGCCATATGGACTCATGACGCTTTTAACTCCTCAGATAATACCGTGCATTAACCCCATCCTGCTGTGCGGAGCAGTGATTATTCCCAAGTCGCCATTACGCTTCAAAAAGTCTGTTTATATTATCTCAGGGTTAATTGGATAGGACCTACTGAAGTGGATCCTGAACAAGGTTGATAACATGATGGTAATCAATCTTTCTGCTATATTAAGAAGACTCAAAATCTGACGTCTAAGAGCTTCACCAGCAGTTTACTCCTGTAAGCAGGGGTGGGAAGTTATTTCTTTTTTCTGGTGACAGATGGGGCTACTTTAAGCTATCGTTGGTGAGAAACCTCCCCAGCAAAATTATGATTATTATATCGAGACACAAACGATATCTCAATGTTGATCCTGTTCGTTCCTTCACGCCATATTTTGTGATATCTATCCTTCATCACGCCTGAATGTGTCTAGGTGAACTTGGTAATGAAACTTCAGGTTTCACAAAATAAGGAATTTCTGGATCAGCTGAATAACTATCAACATTTAAATAATGATCGTACACAAAGTAATTGATTTATTAGTCGATTCGTAATCTTGGATGGTGTTCTTATAGACTTTCTTGTCCTACTTTGAGTGCAAGTAAATGAAAGCAATCAAGTCTTAGACTAGAAAGACCAAAATTTGTATTTCCATGGAACCTGGTTATCTGTTCCTTCTGCGATTACAGCAGGCTGTTTGCTCCAAAATGTGGCGTCCATGAAGGAAGAAAATTTGATAAAGGATCTTGTCTGCATAATATGAAACGGCATTTTGACTATAAATGTAAAGTTATCCCTGTAACAGGCCTTGAAGGGCCATAGGGTTGTGAGACATCGAGGCTCTCACATTTTCTCTGGAAAATCGGTTCACAGATGGCGGTAAGATTGTCAAATTTACGCGCCAGCCGCCGTTTACCCTCCAGAAAGACTCCTGGGATCCTCGACGTCTCACAAACCTATGGCCTTTTACTGCCTGTTACAGGGGTATATTTGCCATTATGACTATCGTATAGGCTTATGTGTATATGTTTCTGTCACTATACAGTAGTTCTCTCATACTTACAGAGCTGACAGCTTTTTATTCTTAACTGTTCATACCGGTCGACATATTTGTAAATTAGTTTACTATTTAATGGGAAAAGGAAGCAATAAGATAAAGATGTGAAAGGAATAGAGGACTTGAAGAAAGGGGATGAAGGGTGAAGATAAGGAACAGATAATTCCCGTTCAGTTTTAAGGGGCTTTTTCACGAGTTCTTAATGATAAATCTGGAAATCGACGATGTATTAATTGAATTTATTTCCGTCATTTTTATCACCCCTGTCCTCGAAGGAGATGGGATTTCTCACGGCAGTTGCGACATGAGAAGGATGAATTTCAAGAAGAGAAGTTCTTTGAATTTCTTAATCAACTTCGCAACAGTACATCAGAATAAAATCGTTTCTGCGAAGCTCTGTGTGCAAAACATTTTACTCGGTGAAGCTTAAGACTGCGTAGTAGAATTAGTGTATGAGGGTAGTGGTTAGCAAAGAATGGTCCTTTCCCAGAAATGACCAACGGAGAAATTTATTGATAGCAGCTCCTTTACCAATGTTTACTTTCTCATACGTGACATACAGTACGTTTTTAATCGCAAAAATAAATGAGCAAGTGCGGAGACGTTCATGCCAATGTAAATTCTGGGGGCTGTAATGCAAAAAAACTTCTATTTGCATTTACCGTCCCTACAGCTGTCATGACCCTGTCCGTTTAGTTTCAGTGCTTTTGTGTAACACCGAATGAACATAAATCGCCGATTACAGTGGCCCCGGTGTCTAAGACATGAACTATCTTCACCTGATCAAACGCTGGGATCGTGGGTTCGAATCCCACTAGAAACATGGATGTCTGTGTGCGTTTATTCTGTGTTTATGCTATTCTGTGCGTAGATAGAGGCCTTGCGACGTGCTGATCCCCCGTCCAAGGAGTCCGACCGACTGTGTATAGGCTAAGAAACTGAAATAGTAGCCAAAGCCCAACTTAGGGCTGTAGAACCATAATAAAATAAACATAAATCAGAGATTATGGTAACGCATCTGAAGAAACTGCTAGCATGTCTCTGTTTTCTTGCTTATTGGTGTACAATGTATGTGCAGTCTTTGCAAATAATTAACATGTATTTAACAATTCTTGAAGGAGGGATGCATATTTTTTCTCGCAACTTTCCCCAGTCTCTGGTTATTGCGTAATGAAGCGGGGCACGCGGTAGCATAGTTGGTTGAGGCACTATGCTCCAAATCGGAAGGTCACTGGATCGAGTCCCGATGAGGTCATTGGATTTTTTTTTCAATTTACCTAATCATTTCAGCCGCACTATGGCCCTGGGGTCCACTCAGCCTCTAACAGAAATGAGTACCAGGAATATTCCTGGGGTTAAAGGGCGGCCGGCGCGTAAGGCTGACAACCTTACCGCCATCTATGAGCCTCGACGTCTCACAAAACTATGGGCCTTCACGGCCTGTTACAGGGATAACTTTACTTACTTTTTTTTTCTTCTGCTTTTATGCGTAATGAAGCTAATAAAACAATACAATTTGGGAAGCTACAATGTTGGTATTTCTGATGGTAGCGATTTATGAGCCACACCGTTGAGATGGTCTCAGATGGTATGATATACGTACATATCAAGTTTTATGAAGATTCATTCTGGCATTCAGCTAATATTACGGATTGCCTAGACAATTTTGGAAACTGTAGTGTTGGTACTACTAATGACAGGGATTTGTTAAGTACGCCATTGAGATGGTCTCAGGAGGCATGATATACATACCAATTATGACGCCGATTGGTTTCGGCATTCGAGTAATATTAAGAGTATTACCTCAACAATTTTTCGAAGCTGTAATGTTGGTACTGCTGATCAAAGGGACACATAGATCATGCCATTTAGATAGTTTCTTCTGGCATGATATGCATACCAAATTTCATGAAGATTGGTTTAGGCGTTCAAGCAATATTAGGGTTAGCCTCGAAAATTTGAGAGACTGTAATATTGGCATTACTGATAAAAAGACATTATGAGTTGCACTATTCAAGTGACCTCAGGTGGCATGACATATGTGCCAAGTTCCATGGCGTTCGGTTCAGGCATTTAAGTAACATTACGGTTATTACTGCAACAATTTGAGAGACTGTAATGTTGGCACTAGTGACGAAAGGGAATTATGGAGTATGCCATTAATATGGCTTCATGTGGCATGATATGCGTACCAAGTTTTATGAAGATTTTTACAGACATTCAATCAATATTAAGGTTTTGCCTCAGAANCCTTCACCTGAGGACGGAAACAGATCCAGTTTCCGAAACGTCGTGTTTTTATTAGTTATCTTAAAAACTAGGACGATGGATAAAGTCCAAAAGCCCAACATATCAATGCTTCATAAAGTTGGTATTGCTCATGAGAGGGATGTACGAATTACGCCGTCGAGGCGAGCTCAGATGCTTGAATATCACTAAAGCACACAGCTTAATTATAACGAACACACAATATAAGAATCATTTGATTGATTCTGTAACGTATGCCGACTGTCGTTTTACGTAAGAAACACAATGTAGCTATAAGAGGCAGAGGCGAATTTCCCCTGTGCGTGAACATCACGACATGCAGACATAGAGAGAGCACAGAGGTAAAGCTTCTTGCTTTCGACACTGCATGGAGGTGACTGATTAGCTTCAAGCTGCAGCCACTTTAACTCCGAATGAAGCTCTGTAGGCCTCAGAGTCTGTCGGTCTGGACGTCCGTCTGGCGAGGAGAACACTTTCTGCCCATGGCTGGAATGCAGTCCCGGTCATTCAACCCAGCCACTTACTGACTAAGCCATCCCAGCTCACAGACAATTTTTTATTAGTTAATAATTTACCGCCCTTTTATAAATTAATCTCCTTCTGCTCTGAGTTCAGAACCTCAGAAAACGCCTTTTACAGAGAATCTGCTGACTGCATGCTAACATGTTTAAGAACAAAAAATAAGTTTAGAGCACGGTGCGCGGTCATCATACAACTGGAAGCCTCGCTTCCAATTGCATGGTTGGACACTGAGAACAAAGCAAGAAAACGGTGGTCGCTTCAGGAGAGAGAAGAACAGAAAATTTTTTTGGAGCTGAGTAGAAACAGTCTAAGCTGAAAGTAGGAAGTTGTGTTCGGAAAATAAAAGACGAATAGGGGGCGTAACTGACGAATCGCTCTGAACGAATGTAGTTTTCTATCCACGTTTTTGTATAGATTTGTTTCTCTTGAAGCTTACTTTATCTCAACTAAGTCAAAACACCGGTTCTGTTCTGCAACAATGGCGCATGTCTCTATTCTTGTGAATATAGGAAGAAACGTCGAGACTCAACCAAGTACGAAACTTATACTCTCTTCCTTCTGCCATTAGGAATACTTTCATGACCGCCGATCACAGTGGCCGCGCGGTCTAAGGCATGAACTGTCTTCGCACGCTCGAGCCCTAGGATCGCGCGTTCAAATCCCGCCCAAGTCATGGATGCCTCTACTGCTTGCGCTTACTCTCTTTGTGTTATTCTGTGTGTAGGCAGAGGCCTTGCGACGGGCTGATCCCCCGTCAAAGGAGTCCTACCTACTTCGTATAGGATCAAGAAACTGAAAAAGCAGCCAAGGCCCAACAAAGGGCTGTAAAAGCTAAAGCTGTCCCTATAAAAGGCCCTTAAGGACCATAAGGTTGTGAGTGGTCGAGGCTCCAACATCTTCTAGACAATCGGCCTTAGGCACCGGCCGCCCTTTAACCCCCCCCCCCCCGGGAAATTCCTGGTACTCCTTTCTGTTAGAGGCTGAGTCGACCCAGGGCGACATTGCAGCTGGAAGGATTTCAATGGAAAAAATTCAATGACCTCATCGGGCATTGAACCCGCGACCTTCCGGCTTGTACATAGTGCCTCAACCAATTACACTACCGCGTGATCCAACAAAGGGCTGTAGAGCAGTAATAATGATAACAATAATAATAATAATAATAGTAATAAATTATGATGTGTTTAGCCATACATGATTACATAAATACATGATATCTGTGGACATAAAAGGGATGAAATAATACAAGAATACGGGAAAGTGTTATTTAGCTGTTGGCAATCCCCCCCCTCCCCCGTATTTGGGAGGCGTCAAAATCGAATTGTTCCCTACAAACCTCCTGTATATTACGAGTGCTACTGCTTTTTCTTTCTGCCTTGCTTCTGTCAGTAAAATGCCGTTTGTTAACACCTCGAAATAAGTTACATTTTTCTTCCAAATCTTAGCTAAATCACAAATTATGATCACAACTCATGCGTCGCTGTAGAACCTAAGCAACTGGAAAGGCTCTGAAATAAATAGAATGATAAAGAAATTAAGAGAGGTAGAAATTAGAGTTCGTAATCTTCTGCCGATATTTTCGCGTGGCCGTACGCAAAACGATAGGAAGGTTAGACGTGTGACGCGAATTCTACAGGAAACACGGAAACATCGGCAAGAGTCACAGCAAAAACATATTTTGGGTAGACACACCATATTATGAGCCGGGGTAGCGTAGTCGGTATAGCGACTGGCTACGGGCTGGACGACTGAAGGGTCGGAGTTCGAGTCCCGGTAGGGTGAAGAATTTTCTCTTCCCCAAATCATCCAGACCGTCTCTGGGGTCCACCCAACCTCCTATCCAAGAAGTACCGGGGATCTTTCCCCAGGGGTAAAGCGACGGAAGCATGAAGCTAATCACTCGCCGATGTCAAGAAAACGTGGATCTATACAGCCATTCTCCATACGCCTTCTTGACGTAGTGCTTAATGCACACTGAGACAATTTCACCTCTTATATACACCATATATTTATATGCGTGTATGCATTTGTTTACTTATTCAAATGAATAGGGTCACTCGGCAGCGTAGTTTGCTGAGGCATTATGCTACAAGCCGGAAGAACGCGAGTTTGAGACCCGATGAGGTGGATTTGTTTTCAATGTACCTAATCCTTCCAGCCGCACTATGGCCCTGGGGTCGACTCAGCCTCTAATAGCAATGAGTACCAGGAATCTTCCTGGGGGTAAAGGGCTGCGGGTGCGTAGGGCTGACAAACTTATCGTCATCTGTGAGCCGACTGCCTGAAGAAAATGTGGGAACCTCGACGTATCACAACCCTATGGGCCTTCACGGCCGGTTACAGGGATAGCTTTACCTTTTTTACCTTCAAAATGAACATTAGAAACTTTAACTGTACCACAGGTAGATGTGGTAATCGTGATGGAAGTTAAGATCCTTTGTGACAAACCCCAAAACTGTCTATATAATGCGGAGAATACAGCACGTGAAAAACAGCAATGACTGATATTCCAGACAGACTGATATATTTTCGTTTGGGGCATCGATTTATTAGGCATATTGAAGAAGAACTATTATTCTTAAAACACCTTGACAAGAAAATTCGTTATTTGAATATGATTAGAACTACAATTTAGTTAAGCCTATATTCTTGAAAAAAATGACGTATGCCGTTCCCCTGAAATTTACCTTCGCGAATGGTGTTTATGTTTTACTAACATGAAGTCTAAATATATTCCTTCACAATTGACTCTTGTACTAACGAAGATACAAAAGCAGGTTGTGTGTTGTGAAAGGTGGGGACCAGACGGCGAGTCACCGAAATCTCCAAAGATTACTTCATGAAAGTGTTACTTGGCACAGATAATTGTTATGAAAAGAAGGAAAACTGCTTTACTTTTCTTCTACAACACAAGAAAGCAAAGATAAAAGTTTCTAAATACATTCATTCAAATGTTCTGGAGGCAGCGAGTGCCAATTCTATGCAAACTCCGTTAGGTTCATCTGCTTAATTTCATGCAAACAAATAAGGCCTTCTCCATATGGCGTGAAAAGCGGTCCCTCTAAAATTTCTATCGACTGAGATATTTAGATCGTCTGACCCAGAATTCCTATGTTTTCAACTTCCGCATGGTGCCAATTAATTTCTTAAATAGAAGCGTTTTGTATACTGGTAAATGAAGTTTACATCTTTCATATTTGTGGCAGACATTTCAAACGACAGTCTACAGCAAAATCAAACGAGTACCTGTATTTATGCAAAAAAAAAACATATGATGGAGTCTGAAAAGAAGATTGAACAGGTCTAGAGTGGCTATGAGCAAACCGCGGCTCACGGTCCACAGGTATGTTGCCCTTGGGATGTTACGACCGCTAAACTAAATATATACGAGTATTATTTACAGACCCCCGAATATTGGGAAGCAGAGGACAAACAAACAGCGCCAAGCCTCCCCTTGATATCCTTTCATCCACAATATTGTGGAGTTTTTACTCCATGCAAGAATTGGTGAGCCACAGAAACAGCCGTTGCTAAGTAACACATGCACGCAGCAATATAACAGCAGGATTATGCAC
>NW_019728501.1:1388672-1396790 GCF_002891405.2 Cryptotermes secundus | reverse complement strand
GTTCTGTTTTGAAAAATAAACAGGACGGTTTTTAGATAAAAGCAAGATGACGGATAATGTCTAAAAATATATTATTCTTACTATTGTTCCATCATCACAAACTTTTAGATCTTATTTACTAACTTCCCGTTGCTATATTCTACCGACAACTGACTGTCTTACATAGTCTTGGCACGGGCCAATGGAAAACACCTTTCCTCTATTATTTGATGCGTGTTTACAGCTCCGTTGCCTTGCACTGGATGCCCGTTATTGTCGCGTATTTTTTGTACGCATTTCGCAGAAACGAGCTGTTTACCAAGAATCTGTCTCCGCGGAAGCGTGCTTATCGAGCCGTTGCTTGGCAGTGGGTCGATACGTCACAATAATTACATAAACAACAGCTGTATAGTGTTATCATAATCAACATAAATGGGTCACTTCCACCTCACAAGCTCGCTCGTCCGTCATGTTGTTGTTATTGATTATATGCAGTTGTAATTTATGACTTTGGAATGTTCCGTGTGAGCTGATCATTTGAAGGATCATTTAAATTTCATTACAAAAGAATGGTTCTAGATCTGTTGACCAATCAGAGTTGCCACTGTAGTAGGTCTTAATCGATATTTAAAATTTAAGCAAAAGTAAAAATAGCCGTGTCACTAGCAACATACTGTGAAGGCGCAAACGAGGCATGGGGAAATGACACAATATTAACCTTGGTTAGACTTGCTCTCTGCCTCACCTTGTTCCCCAGGGGAATGATATCACGGTACCGTTGGTCACAACGTTAGGGGAGTCTCGAAGCATTTCTGGCTTTAACCTGATCTGAACCTTGGACGGAACTGAACCCCACAGCACAGTCATTACAGTGACAACTAATTAAATCTAAATGCTATAGTGTAATGCCATTTGAATTCAACGTAATGCATCTTTATTTCTTACGTTTGCCATCATCTGACTGTTCCTCTTCAGCGCGTGCGCAAGATTAG
This sequence comes from Cryptotermes secundus, assembly GCF_002891405.2. NCBI lineage: Eukaryota > Metazoa > Arthropoda > Insecta > Blattodea > Kalotermitidae > Cryptotermes > Cryptotermes secundus. The sequence continues at coordinate 1,395,819 of NW_019728501.1, read as the reverse complement.
TCTCACCTTCCCTTCTGTATCACTTTCGTATATTTATCTCCTTTCTTCTTCTCACGTGTTCCTTCCGCTTACGTTTTGTCCCTTTATCATTCATGCTCTCCCCCTTCCATCCTTCCTCTCCACTATGTTAAAACAGTCTCTTAATCCCCCTTGGCTCCCTTACTTCACGCCGTTATTATCTCTGCTTCTTTCTCCCATTTCTCCTAAATTTTTTCCATTCTATTCTTCTGCCGTCCTATCTCCATTCTTCTCCGCCTTCCTTACTACCCTTCCTCCTTTACGTTGAAGGAGTTTGGGTGAATATCGCTGAGCCTTCTGTATCATTGCGTTATGAAACTGATCACGTTCCTTTAGTTTTCACCTCATCCTAGCAACGGCGCTACAATCGAAGTCATTGGAATATTATATACTACAAAATATAAAAGTTACAAGAATTTTTTTCTAAGAACTAATCGCTTACTTTCCTCTGATACGACACGGACCGCATAGAACTTTACGCCTCCAGCAATTCTTCTTTGCAAGTGTACACTGAGCCGTTGCCTAGCAAAGGCAAGGGGGGACACATACAGATACACAGACTGGTGGGAAGAATTTATGAAGTACGCCGTTGAGATGGACTCAGGTGTCATGATATACACGTACATACCGAATTTCATAAAAATTAGTTCAAATATTCAAAAGTTGATAAGGGGGATACACAGATACAGATAGCTAAGTTATCTCATAAACCCGGTTTAATTTTTTTCAAATTAAGAGAAGTAGACTAAAGAAGATAGCGTTATCCTGTACTTAATTAAGTTCCACCCCATTAAGACATATAATAAAGTGGAGGTATAGCTTTATCAATCTAGACCTGAGCTCTAGATGGAGGTGAGTGATCAGCTTCACACCCCGGCCGCTTTACCTAGGGAAGACAGCCCCCGTACCCATTGGATTGGAGACTAGGTGGGCCACAGAGCCAGTCTTGAAGCTGTAGAGTGGAGAAGAATCTCTTACCCCTACCGGGAATAGAACGTCGCCCATCTGTCTTATAGCCTGTCACTATACCAACTGAGCTATCCAGGCTCCAATATAAAATACAACCCAAACAAAATTGGAATTATTTTACTTTCATGAGTTTTTTTTTTTTTGCCTTTACATTTATGTGACACGATATTCTTTTGGAGTACTACTGCTGAATTCGAAATGGATGATTTTCTCCATCTGTGGCACTACTCTAGCAATTATTCGTATATAACTCCCTGGTTCGTCAGCTCCCAATTATGAAATCCCGGAGGTTCATTACTGCCTCAATTAAAGGGAGTTATTGGACCTTATCATGAGCCATTTCTGCGCACGTCACACCCTTAGGTCCCGTTCCTTTAACACGCCTTTCAACATTCACAGCAAAAGTCGGACCGGAATTAACCGAAAACCAATCTATTGCCTTGGGACCGCCTCTGTGGTCTAGTGGTCAGAGTTCCTGGCTACAGATTTAAAGGTCCCGGGTTCGATTCCCGGCGCTACCAGGTTTTCTGAGAAGTAGTGAGTCTGGAACGGGGTCCACAGCCTCGTGAGGATAATTGAGGAGCTATTTCAAGGAAATAGCGGCTCCGGTCTAGAAAACCGAGATTAACAGGCGTGGGGATTCGTTACGCTAACCACGCGACACCCTCTATCCGCAAAAGTTGACACTAACTTCGCCGACAAGCGTCGGTCGCTCGGTCGGTATAGTTAGCTCGCAGACTATAGGCCACAGAGTTTGTTTTTTATATTGTCTTGTGGCGCTAATACACAGTGACTCTAACTACTTATAATAAACACAAATTGTTTAGTGCAGAAACGGTAAGCACGGGCTACAATGCAACAGAAAGCTGCTGAAACTCGCCATGACACCACTGTGGGAATCTCAGTTCCTACAAACGAAGAGTCTGCTTGAATATTTTGTTAATATATTGGCACTTGAATAAGTGACTATATGCGGGGTTTGGATTGCTCATTGGATTTATTGAATACTTACAGATCGTAACCGAAAGCAACTATAACGCTATCGCTAAATCTTCTCAGTCTGCTGTATCTTCACCGGTTGTCGCCTGGTAACGGCTTCTAATGCCGTAACTTCCTCAGCTCCATGTTCATATCCTTACTGGCCCGCAACTGTTTCACAACTAATTGCAATCTAAACTTATTCTGCTTATAACACCTAGGCATGGACCGCAAAGGAAGCATCTCTTCTAACACTTGTTATATTATTGCGGCATGCAACTGTCGCGTAGAGAACACCGTTTCCCAGTTATTCCACTGATGCCTGCTACAAATCTGATGCGGCAATTACCTAGCAACGGCCTGTTGTATAGCTGCTTATTTCGTGGTCGTAGCCTATCAACGGGTCTGCATGCTACGATATGTTTATATAAGTCTTTATACATATTCTATAATTTATCTGAGAATGATATTTTACCACAAATGAAAAATCATTCAAGTAGAGCTCTGCTTGCCTACTTCTTGTTATCTGGTTTCATGCTTGGCTTACACTTTTCCCTGAGAATGGTTCCAGTACGTTCGTCTGAAGTGTCAGTGAAGTACCTAGCCCGAAGGTGATATTCTCGACCAAAATTTGGTCTGTACTTTTCCTTCAGATGCATAATAGATATTCGGCCCACATCCATCTCCTCGAAATTGTTATTTAATTTTTGTTAGCTGTCATGACAACATGTCTCACAGAAAGGAGTAAGTTGATGAATTAAAAATTTTGTTTCAAAATCCTTTTTATTCGACGTCTTATAACAAAAATACGTTATATTAATGCAGTTGACAATATATTCAGACCAATTCCCGAGTAGAGTAATTATGCCACTTACGCTTTGAAGACCGCAATAGAAAAGGAAGGTAAAAAAAGGAAGAAACAGGAAAGATAGATGGACGAAAAGTTGGAAAATCTACAGGAAAGTAAGAATGGAGAGACGGAAGAAAGGCAGAAAGAAATGGATAAGAGGATTACACCTAAATAAGGAGAATAGAGGGGAGGGGCAAGAGAAGGAGTGAGGTCAAGGAGCACGATAAAACGCGCGCGTGCGCGAGAGAAATCAGTCACATGACGGTTATAGTTTAGTGCAACAGTGGACTATTGATTAAAATTTTCTCAACAGACAATCAACCACTAGTCATTCTACTCTCGGCAGGGGTTTTGTAGCTACATCCCAGGAATACGAACGTTCTCTCATTTCAGTCGATATTAATACTTCTAGATACAGTGTCTTCACAGTAAATATTGAAATTTTATATATTTCGTGTGCGTGTAATAAACTTCACAAGTCAGAAATTCATGCCACATATATGCAATACACTGTTACTTGTTATCTCAAATTTCCACCCTTTTATCCTGTTTATTCTTCTCCATTGCGTCTCTTTCTCTCTTCAGTAAGTCATTTCGTACTGTGGACATATTCTTCAGCCAACTAAGCTTAAATAGGAGGAAGAAGGGCACGAAAAACGTACGATCAGAAAGCAATGCCAAGTTATGTTACTAACATTTCCTTTTCACCCCCGCCTTAAACATTTTCCAGGTATTAAATGTATTTTATTGCTTGATTCATATTATTATTTTTTTAAATATGGTATAATTGTTACTATTATTATTTGCATGAACATTAAAAACAATTAAAACTAAATTATTATTATTCTCTCTGAAAATCTATACTTTTCATTTCTCAATTGTCAATAGGAACTTAAATTTGTGATATTATTATTATCATCATTATTAATTTGTTTGTTTAATTCTATACATTAATTTGTTTTCCTCAAATATTTATCTGTAATTATTCTTTGACTTTATGTTGTGTTTGTCCAGTATGTAACTACTATTATGTACACTGTGCTGAGTCTGTAATTGGCCTTGCGGCTGTTTACTCAGAGCATAAATAATAAAGAATTTAATTACAATATCATTATTATTACCGGCAGAGAACATTGTCACGTAGACACAATTATGCTTTACTTAGAATCAAAACTTGGACAGGTCTACCTAAAATATAAAATATAACTCATTAAGGAGTGAATTTCTTTAAATAATATACAAAAATTCAGTTCGTACCCCGGGTTAAATTGATTAATCTGCGGGCCGGTGTCAGACTGTTTGTTGATTTATTTAACGATGCGTTTTACCTACATACTAAATTAATTCATCAGTACGAAGATATGTCTTTTCTAGTTTCATTTGTTGGCCTTTTTCAACTGCACATTACACCAATTCAAGTCGCTTTGTTTCTTGAATCACAAAACGACGCTCTTCAGTTACGTACTAAATGTATTAATCGGAGGACAGGTGCGACGATGTTTCTTGGTTTATTTAACAACTTTTAAACAAGCAGGTGATATAGTGTCGAATCGAAAAACGGGAACGAATGATACGTAAATTGGGAAGCATGAGTAAGGAAGCAGTCGCTTCTCACGCTGTAGGTACAGAGGAAAGCTATGAACAACTTTATTGCCGAGAATCGAATCAACGATTCTCGCATATGAAGCAGAAATGATACTCATCTGCAACGAAAACGGCGGGGAATTAAATTTTGGCAAATATTTCAACATGTCACGCATAATGGAGTAAGTTTTTGAATTAAAAGGTTTGATTCAAAATCCTTTTTATTTGACGTCTTATTACAAAAATACATTACACAAAGCATCTGACAATGCATCACGTTAGCAGATGATATTACAAAATTACTGTTATTTTAATAGAAAGTACGGGCAAATTTAGAAAAAATCTTAATGCCTTCTGGGATATGACGCCGTGTGATCTGGTACATCCTTATCAACGTTTCGGAGGAACACGATCCCTCCACCTTCAGTATAGATGAATTTTGTAAATCCTAGTACGCGTTAGCGTAGTTGGTTGAGGCACTATGCTCCAAATCAGAAGGTCGCGGGATCGAGTCCAGATGAGGTCATTGGATTTTTTTTACATTTCACCTGTGGGAACTGCCCACGGTCAAGCAAGTGTGACAACGCAAACGTCATTGCTTAGCAACAACGAGTAAACAATGGTTGCTAGGCAAAAGCAAGTAAACAGCGGTTGCTAGGGAACTAGTCGACACGGGTTCGGACCTCTGTGTATACCCCCGCAGGCTCGTCCATCGAAGCATGGAGCGTACCAACTATGACCTGTGTGCGGCTAATGGCACTACCATCCACACATACGGATGGCTGGCTCTCAGCCTCAAATTGAGCCTACGCCGAGATTTCACGTGGCGCTTCGTGGTGGCCGACGTCCCGCATCCTGGACGGGGTCACGACGCTGTCAGACCTGGCCTCAGCGGCCAACGCACTATGGCTCTGGGGTCGACTCAGCCTCTAACAGAAATGAGTACCAGGAATGTTCCTGGGGTTAAAGCGCGGCCGGCGCGTAAGGCTGGCAACCTTACCGCCATCTTTGAGGCGATTGTCTAGATAATGTGGGACCCTCAACGTCTCACAACCCTATGGGCCTCCATGGCCTGTTACAGGGATACCTTTACTTTTCTTTTGCTTACTATCGGCACTAACTTCGCCGACAAGCGGCGGTCGCTCGGTCGGTATACTTCGCTTGCGGACAAAAATCACGGAGTTTTCTTTTGTATAGTGGTTGAACAAATCATTGTCACGCTAGTCAACATTTTGTTGGTGTCAATTGTCATGGCTCTTTTATTGTATGACGAATTTTTTCAACTATGAACGTCATTTCGCGGATTGAGATGAGTTGATCATGTATTAGTAGTATGGAAAGATTAGGAAGAAGAAGATTACAGCCTATTAGAAGTTTCTAAACTGGCGCCAGTTGAAAATTTGCCCTCCGTAAGATTAAGGAAGCCGGTCACGGTAGCCGAGCGGTCTAAGGCATGCACTGTTTTCGCTCGCTCGGAAGCCGGGATCGTGGGTTCGAATCCCACTCAGGGCATGGATGTTTGTGTGCGTTTTTCTGTGTTTGTGTACATGTAGAGGCCTTGCGTCGAGCTGATAACCCGCCCAAGGAGTCCTATCGAATATGTAAGATCTAGTAAACCGAAGTGGAACGGAGAGTTTCATGGAGGTAAGCCTAGGCCCAAATGAGGAAATATGATAAATTAATTGTACGAAGATCGCATTACTCGACACACATTAGCTTCACAACTAAGCTCTTGATTTACTCCGGCTACAAATGTGATGCATTCCATTAGCACAATGAATTTCCGATACGAGCATTCGAGTCCGACCGCACACTGCTCCATCAGAATTAGTTTCACGATAGTTCTAACGCAAACAATTGGAAAAGTACGTGGATATAACGCGCATCGTACAGGTATCTGTCGAGAGGTACCATCAAGCATTCGTAATGAGGTGATACAGGCTTGCAGACTCAGTCAGAACCGTTAAAAATGGAATGTTAGATGTAAGGAAACACGGGAAACCGTTTTCAAAATGCAATGTTGCGGTTGTACAGCTGAACGAGAGGGCAAGTAGCCTACACAAGGCGAGACCTGAAGTAATATCTTTCAAACTTGCTGCTTGTTTCTGGATCGTTGTTTTGCTCACTCTTCTACCCTTAAGATGGATGCAGTCAAAACGTCGAAACTTCTTAAGGTCTGCACGGAATATCATCGTAGAAGATATTAATGTTACAGTGAGCGCTGTGATAACCTCAAATCCAACACCGATATCGCCTGTCTTCCGATTCATTTCTGTCCTACTTTTCTTCCTTATATCCTTATATCCGTTATATCCATGTGTTTGTCTTCCACTAGTTGACCAATTTTCACAGAATTAGGTATGGTCCTTTTTCCATTAGAGGTTACCCCAAATTCATAATTCTTATTTTTCTGAAATAGGTAATGTCGGCATGGCTGGTGCAAGTACAGTAAGACCTCACTAATTCATACTAATTGGGAGCGAACCCCTGTTCAATTATGGAACTGCTACTGAAAATACGAGGGTTGGAACTTTAATAGTGGCAACTATTTATTTACAACTGATACAAAATAGATGCATGTTTCGAAGTTTTACTGTCCTTCAATGTAGTCACCAGCATTGTGTACATCCCGTTGCCAGCGATGTGGAAGTCGTAGGATACCTTTAGCAGCGCCTGTTGTGTTGATAGTTCGAATGGAGCGGTCTACTGCCTGAAGAATCTCTGGAACAGTTCTGAAGCGATTGCCAC